>NW_021620200.1:808882-912143 GCF_004785775.1 Grammomys surdaster | reverse complement strand
AGAGAGAGAGAGAGAGAGAGAGAGAGAGAGAGAGAGAGAGAGAGAGAGAGGATTGTGGGGCGAGAGATGCAAAAGATGGATACAAGACAGAGTCTGGTCAAGTCTCTTCTATTGAAAGGAAATCCTGCGTATTTATACCCTTTACCATGTGACTTGCCCTCGTGGACAAGCTCAACTGAAGGCACTACGTCATGTGCCTTGTAGCCATGGATACCACGTGCACCTTGCAGCTGGGGGCACTAAACAGTGTAACAAGATGTTTATCAGAGTGTGCTCAGCTGTTGTGGGCTGTTGAAAACAAGTCTCATGTCAGGGTGTATGGCCTGAGATGGCTGTAAAGATGATAGCCCAACACTTTTCTCCTTTCATAAGCTATTCATTCGTGCATTTGTAAACTAGGAAAATGAATACAATGTATGTCCTGTTCTCAGGAAACTTCAGTTTGGGGAGAGTAGATGCATAGACAGTAGAGACTATGAAGTAGACACTATCACTTGCAAGCTACTGGTAATACTTAGAGCCTCGTTGGCAGCAGCAGGAATTTATGTGAAGGAAGTTTTCCTGGAGGACTTTCCAAACTGTAATTGTCAGGGTATTCTAGCACCTGTTTGCTAATCATTGTCTGCAGTTCACATTTATACTGCATGCTTCATGATTGCAGGGACGCTGGATTGCTTTGAAGTCTAATACCGCAGTAATTTTAAGACTTTCATGTATCTAAGAATCCCTTGGGATGCTCAATGAAAAAGGCCCATCCTATGGGAATTTTGAAACAAAAAATTGTATGAGAGCTCCAGAATACAGATCCCTATAAAGACTGCTTCAGAAGGTTTGTTGTATAGTGCCCTATGTAAACTGGCCTAATTGGTATCTGGAACATAGTAGGTTGTTAAGTGATTCCATGCACAAAAACCAGAACCTAAGTGAAATCCTTGTGATAGTTTTAAAAATAATTAATCAGAGTGCTTTAATGTCATGTGATAAGCCTCTGACAAAGTATTACTAAATACTTTTTCAGTAATTATGTGGTAATAATTGTCAAATAAGGCCAAGACCTATTTTTTTTTTTTGGTCTTTCTTTTTGTCCTAGTTTGATTTCTATTGCTGTGGTAAATATGTCCAAAACCAATATGGGGAGGAAAGAGTTTATTCCATCTTTTAGGTCATAGTCCATCATTAAAGGAAGCCAATGAAGGAACTCAAGGCACAAAGTTGGAGGCAGGAACTGGAACAAAGACCACAAAAAATTCTGCTTACTGATTTGTTTCCTTGCTCGCATTCAGTTATCTTTCTTATACAACTCAGGCCCACCTGACTAGGGATGGTACCACCCATGGTGCATTGGGCCCTCCTACACTGCTTAACAATCAATAATATGCCTTACAAATGTGCCTACAGGCCAATCAGATGGAGGAAATTCCTCAATTAATAGTCCTTCTTCCCAAGTAATTTTGGATTGTGTCTATTTGACAACTGAAGCTAACTGTGCCAATTTTATTCTGGTTTTCCTTTCTCTTCAGGACCCTTCTGGTCAGCATTTGATTCAGTATATCTTTACAAATTCTTCTCCGTATTCTTGAAAACCAATGGAATGCTTTCCATTGGGATCCTTTGTTTCTGGGATATTTCTTTGTTTTTACTGTCCAAGCTCCTCTCAGACTGAGGTTGCTGTCTCTATTTCAGCCACATCTCTGCATTGTTCACTCAACTAGAAACAAAATACATTTCTGTAACAGATGAAAATATCCTGACTGCTGAGGTCTTGGCTGTAGCAGCTGTTCCCTTGATGGGCATCCCACACCACAGGTGTCTGGGATGACATATAGCCCATGCAAATCAGTCATTATGATAACTGTGTTTTGTTTCATGCAAGATTTCCTTCTGTAACTCTACAAGGCCTAATTTCACATTGTATTCTGCTCTCTAACAGATAGTATATAGCATACTATAGTCTCCAAGACACCTTAGATCAAGGGTCTTGAATTTCAATGATAATGGCTTCTTCGGAGCCAAGTGAATTGCAGCCCAACTATATAGCTACCATTTAATCTCCCAAATGAGACAAAGAGAGGCCAGGTAGGACATTTTTCATAAGCAAAAAGGTTTTAAACCTTGAATGTAGACTTTAAAAAACTTGCATATATTTTGTCGTCCCAGCTGACTCCTAGAGAAAGGCATTTTCAATAAATAATTGTACTGCTGGCTCCTCAGTCCAATCTTAGGAAAGGGAGTGGAGTAGGGCACACCATGGTTTAGAGGGATCCCCCATATCAGAGTTACCTGTTTGTGTTGAGCTAGCTGAATACACAATGAGTTCAGCCTTCTATCAGGCTCTTTCTTACAGGAAAATAGATTGTAGTTCTGAAAACAAACAGACTGACATGCCCTGACCACTGTACCTGTTTCATTTACACATTTTCATAGCAGTCTCTCCCTCACCTATTCCTCCCCTCTCTAACACTGATCAATAATTCCGAATAGAGCTGGAAGCAAATTGATAAAGGCAAGCCCAGTACAATTACCATGGAGTGTCAATCAGGAAGAATTGCAGACACATGGTGGCTTAAATGAACCCCAACAGAGAGAGGGAGACTGCCTCTGGCCAGAGGTTGTGGACTCTTAGCTATTTCTTTTCCCTGGTATGAATGTATGTGTATGTGTGTGTGTGTGTGTGTGTGTGTGTGTGTGTGTGTGTGCATGTCTGCATATGTGCATGTGTGGAGATGAAAATTGGTTTCTGCACTGACTATGCTTTTAAATAAATGGCTTAACAGGTTGAGATGATGACAGTAGTGGAGCTGTTGCTTGAGTCCTGGAAGGCCAATCACAGAGATCCTAGAATAGATCTTTGCCAATCCACCCACTATTCATTTCTGGCTCAGATGGCTTACATTTTAAGTGTTTTTTCAGAAGTTAGTGTGTTCAAGGCTTGGCTGTTCCTATAATGGCACCCTTGAGAGGTGAGAAACCCTAGTATATGGGGGCCAATCAAATAGGTCACTGTGAGCATACCCTTGAAATGTGTATCTTGCCTTTTGCCCCATTCTCTCTCTCTTCTTGGCCACTGTGCTGAGAAGCTCTATCCATCTTGTGTTGCCTGCCCCGATACCCGGTCATCACAGGCTCAGAATCCATGAAGAAAAAAAAATCCATGGACTAGAACCTCTGAAACTCTGAGCCTAAATCAAAGTTGATTTTTACTTTTATTTTCTCAAGTTTTTGGTAGCAATGATAAAGAGCTCTGCCTTCTGCAGAGCTGCCCTTTGGTATTCTGATTCAAATGTCTCTGTGCTTCTAGGTCCAATTCATAGACCAAAACCTCCAGAAAGGCTTCCAGAATTTTAGGGCACTCTGTGTCCCTTTCTCTTGCATAAGTTTGGGATGGAGCAGTCTCTCTCTCTCTCTCTCTCTCTCTCTCTCTCTCTCTCTCTCTCTGTGTGTGTGTGTGTGTGTGTGTGTGTGAGTGTGTGTGTGAAGTGTGAAGATCAGAGATTGATGTTGGGTGTTTTCCACCTTGGTGTTTGAGACACTCCTTCACTGAACCTGGAGTTCACAGATTGACTAGACTGGCTGGCAACAAGTTCTAGAAGTCTTCTGTTCCTTCTTCCCAAATGCTATGATTACAGGCATATAATCACAACTCCACTGTACCTGACTAATACATGGGTGTTTGAGATCTAAACACTGGTTCTCATGCTTGTGTAGTAAACAAATTATTGGTTGACCTTTCTGCTCTACCCCTAAGTCTCACTTCCTTCATCACTGAAATGGAAAGTATATGACATCATGCTTCCTTTGTAAGGCTGATTGTTAGAGAGATTGCAGACACTTGGAAAGCATCCAACTTCTGATTCACTTTTAGAATATGTGTATTAAATATCGTTGTCTTATCATTATTACCTTGTGTTCATTCATGTGTTTATTCAGTAAATATGTGTCTACCATCAAGCAAGGTAGTACAGGCACATAAGTAATTTTCTTTTTGTTTTCTTTTGTTTGTTGTTGTTTTTTCTTTAATGGGATTTCAGGTTACTGTGAAGAAAGACAGGATTCTATGAATTGTGATTCAACAAGGTAACAAGGTAGAGTAGATCTACCTAGGGCAGAGCTATAGACAAGTTTATTTAGACATGAAATTGGGTTTGTATGTTGATATGATGGGGCCATGCATTGCTAAAGCATAGAAAAATCCTAATTCTATGCTTTGATTTCATCAAGGTTTTGACAAATGATGATTAAGTTAAACTTGTAGTGGGTTAACAAATTCAAAAAGAGAATCGAACTTCCTCTGATCTTGATATGTTTTCATGGAAACCCATCTATCCTTGCTTCTTTGAGCCACAGGTTGCTCTGTTAAATTCTGAAGGGCACCAGCAATAAAGGCAAGGATTAAAAGTTCCAGGTTGTCCTGAGATGATGACCACACTAGATGATAAGGATGGTCCCTAGTGGGTACTGCGCCAAGTCAGGCTGACTCATTGCCCCTTCCGTCTGCCAAGGTCAACACCATGGGCAAGTGATTTCCAGGAGCAAGAAGGCCTCAGGGGACTGTCACCCTGGTGGGTAGTTACTTAAGTTTTTATGAGCATAGCTTGATTAATTAGCTTCTGAAAGGACAGTAGTTATTCCCGGAGAGGCTATTAAGAAGCACCTATGTTATTTGGTCCTTGCAAGAAATGATTAACTGAAATTCACACTCTGCAAAAATAATTAACCAAGAATGGTGATGCTACATTATCTAGTCATTTTGAAGAAAAGGTCTCTTAGATTGCAACTTAAAACTTTAAATTATTTTGGAGAGTAGCTTTGGCTTTTAGATGGATTATAATAAAAGCGAATTATTGTACATTTTAATAACTTGCTTCTTTGGAAAAGGAGGTCTTATTTGAGGCTGATGACTGTGATGTATCTCATAAACGCTAATTGACAATCCAGTTCTTTAAATACTACAGGAATCCATCATGGTTCACATTATTATAATGAGTTCCAAAGGAATTAAAGATGATTTACCAGCCATTGGGACATTTTGCTAATATTATACATACTGAAGGAAGTAGTAAAGAGACGAGTGCTTTGAGGCACCTCCAGTTGCTTAATTTGTAAACAGACATCAAACGCATAGCCTCCAGTTCAAGGGCACACACTGGATTGGTAAAGGTGGACTGTGATCACTGATAGTTGTGTCTCATTTTTACTTTGTCCTCTCTCAGGGGTTTGCAAACCTATTTAGATGTGGTAGCTCTATTTTTGGAAAAGGTGGCTTCCTTTATTCATCCTTCTATTGTTCTGTCGCCCTTCTCTGTGCCTTTGCAAGCCTTCTCCCACTTTATGGCAAGGTTTAGATTATGATACACTGGATCCTTTTAAAAGAACTCTATATGACTGGTTTTCCAGACTAACTTGTAGATAAGAGGAAAAGGGTGTTAACAATAAAAAGATTCCTCTCTGAGGATCCTGTAGTGGATCCTGGGTGAGCTAGTGTTGTATATCAAAACTTGATTTGTTGTGTGACTTTTTCTGGGAAGAGAATGAAGACCATAACTTACAGATACACATATAAGCCAAAGTGATCTAGGCAAATACTCAGTTAAGGCTCTCTAATACACTCATGCAGCTAACTGGGATGGAAATGAACATGATTAAATTTCATTAGATAAATTAGGAAACTATCAAACTACAAAAAACGTTTGAAAGTATTTTGAGTCAATGTTTAAAAATCTAGACATCTTGATCTTTCTGGAAAAGCTAAGAATCTGAGAAAAGGAGACTCAAAACTACTCTACAAAGCAGGAAGCTAGAGCTGAAAAGTACCATCCCCATTATTAAGACAGAAGTCATCCCCATTATAAGACTGTGAGTTCATTCATTATCTGTGTGCCTATGTGTGTGTGTGTGTGTGTGTGTGTGTGTGTGTGTGCTTGTAGGGATTGCATGCTCTATCTTTGAGCTACTTGCTCCCAGGTATTACTGTTTATCTTACTTCCTCACAGCTGTTTTCTGTTCTGTATTCTATATTGCATATAGTTTTTCCATCAGGGACCATTAAGTGCAGGACATGGTTTAGAAAAATCCAGGGAGCTCAAGTATGAGATGATTGTGTCCTGCTTTCAGAAAGAACTGGGACTCCTGGTTAGAACGCCAGGGTCTTCTGGTGTGGTTTCATGATTTCCAGTCTCTGCTTTCTCAGACTCAAGCTTCAGGATTTCACTTTCTTATATGGGAAACTGAGAAACATAGCTCTATTGAAAATTTTAAAACTAAAATAGAAATATCTATTTTATGTGTGTATGTGTGTGCATGAGTGTATGTATGTGTATTTCATGCATGCAGTAGCACATGGAGCCAATAGAAAGAGTTGGAATTTATTGGTCTGTCTTCCTGTGCCTCTGCAAGCCTTCTACTAATGGCAAGGCCTATGTTCTCATGGTGAGCAGGAGATCAGATCTCAGATGGATCCGATCTTACCTCCAACTTTACCCTTGGGTTAACTTGTCCTTCCCCATATCTCCCTGGGGCAGCCATCTTTTTGAGATTGCCGTAAGTGGGAGTTGCAAGTAGTTAGGAGTTGCCACATGTATTCTGAGAACTGAAACAGGGTCCTCTGCAAGAGCATTAAGGATTCTTAACCAAAGAGCTATATTAAGTTTTATTTAAAGATGTGATCCTTGGGAGATCACATGTCAGAGTAGGCCCCATACCTAAGACTAGCAGAGCAACACAAACTAGACTTGATAGGAGAACAAAACTGGAAATCTCATAGTTTGGTTGGGAAGGGATTAGAAGGTGGGGAGAATTACTGTAAGAGCAGTAATGGGAGGAATGTATTCAAATTATATTGTAGGAAATTCTCAAAGAATTAATAGAATATTGTTTAAATAAATCTATTAAGAAATAAAGTTAAATAAAATAATTACAGCTTTGTATCTTTCCAAATGGCTTTTGACTTTGTCTTCTTGTAGAACCACTCTCTGTTCCACCATCTCTGATGAATTTCATGTGCCTTAACACAACAGAGATTCCTGCCTCAGGGAGAGATGGAGAAGGATGATATTTAAACCTAATTCTGGAGATGAGAGTTAAGGAAGAGGCGATAGATTATGAAAGAAGGAAAAAAATTATGATGATTCATTTTCATTTTCCATTTGGTAAGACTGAGAGAAACTTGAACCTCTTAATCATATCGCTGGGCACTCCAGATCATGAACTAACTCTAACTATAGGTAGCACCACTCCCTAGGCCAGGGCCTTGAGGGAAAAAAGGGAGAGGTTGCTTCCTGTCTGCCATGATGTGAACACCATGTTGCCAAAGCAGGTCTTTCTTTTTAGTAGCTTTGTCAAGTATTTTATCACAGTAACAGAGGGTTAAAAGGAAGAAATAGGAAATAATACTTGAAAACCTAATGGGGAAGAGGCCATGGGGTTTCTGTCTTGATGATTGAGAGTCATTTAATCCAGGTCTGGCTAAAAGAAGGTGCATAGGAGATGATGGATAGGAAGGCAGCTAGAGAGGTGTTTAGATGCAGTGCCTACAAGCCTGATTAACACTGTGGGGTTTTCCATGGACCAATGCAGAGTTTGAAACAGGCATTCAGTATTAGAGAGACTTGATATACTACTACTGTTGTATAAAGGAAGTGTCAAGAGTTCCAATTTCATCAGAACAAGCCTCAGGATTCTGTCAAATCAGTCTGTTGAAACACTGGCTGTATAACATATTGGAAAATACATCACTGAGTGGCATGTCTGTGGGGAGTAGTCAGAGGTTAAACTCTAAGGAAAATTAGAAACCCCAGAAGCAATGAGAGAATTTGTTTTCATCTTCTGGGAACTCAGGAGCAAACAGTATTTACCATTATCTTTCTCCAGCTTGCCAAATTGAGTGACCTTGAATGTTATGGTTTGTGTTTCTGTAGGGCAGGTGGTATGTATAGCCTATTTAAAAAGGCATCTAGCAGTGGTTTTCCTTGGTTTCTTCTTGCTTCCACTTAAATTTGATAATTCAAATGACCATACTAAGCATAAATGAAAAGCAGACCCACTAGCCTACATCACAAACCATCTCACCAGGAAACTGTGAGAGAGAATGTTCATTTCAAACTTTGGATTGAGTGAGGGCTGGAGAGATGGTTTCATGCTTACTGATCTTAGGGGAATATGTACTGAATTCCCAGTACTCACCCACTGTGACTTGAAATCATGTGTAATTCTAGTTCTAGGGAATCTGACATTCTTTTCTGGCCACCATGGGCACTGTATACACACACACACACACACACACACATTAAATAAAAATTTAAAACTCTTAAAATTGATAGCTATAAACAAGCTTTGATATAGGTTTGTAGCTCAAAATCAAAGCACAAATTAAAATACTTCTTCAAAAATTTAATCTAAATTGATTCTATAAGTAGCACTTCTAAGCACATGGCTTACACCAATTCAAATCCTCCTTGTGGACCTTGTTTTCAAACTAGGTATGAAATAATTTCCAAAAGTTCAAGAAATGTAGAATGATAAAATTAACACATATCCTCACATGTAAAGAGGTGAGGTATAGGAATCAGAAGAAGTACTTACCCTGAAAATGTACCAGACAATGGAATTCTTAAATACACAATATGAAAGAAATGTGCTTAATACACTTTAAGAAATAGAAAAGATTGCAATACACATAATATATGGGAGACTATAGAATGAGATGGATTTTACTAACAATAGTATTTTAGAATGCAAAAATACAACTATTGGCATAAAACAGAATAGGTTGATCTGAGAAAATTATCCAGAATATAATTATTGTGATTTGACTCTAGAGTGTTTCCCAGAGGCTAATGTATCTGAACACTTTATCCCAGCAAGTGGTGTTATTCTACAAGGCTGTAGGACCTTTATAAGGGAGAGCCTTGCTGGAGAAAGTGACTCACTAGAGATCTTTGAAGCTTTGTAGCCCCATCTCACTTCCTGCTCATTCTCTGCTTCCTATGTGTACATGCTATGTGATAATCAGGCTTGCCTACAGGCCAGCCTGATGGAGGCATTTTCTCAGTTGAAAGTCCCTTTTCCCAAATGACTCTAGCTTGTGTCAAGTTGACAAGTTGACAAGAAAGTCAGTCAGCACACCCAGCTTCTCCTTTTTTAAATTTAATTTTAATTTTTTACTTATTCACTTTACATCCCACTCACTGCTCACCTCCCTGTTACCCTTTCTCATAATTCTTCCCAAATCCCCTCCTCTCTTTCTCCTCTGAATGACACCCAACTTCTTTACCATGGGTTGCAATCCCTATATGCAGTTGTGTAACTAAATGCGCCTACTTAGCAACAGTAGATTTTTACTGAATGTGCATTAACTGAACATTAATTAAAAATCAAATACATAATGAATCTGCAGTGTTTGGCCAGTCCTGCCCACTGCACCCACCCTATGTTATCATGGTTCCAAACTTTTAACATGCATTTTATTGGCTGACATTGTACACAATGCCAATAAACATTCCCTGAGATGCCTTAGCTCAGATCCAAGGTAATTGTGCATGAAAAATTGCAGTGTATTTTACTGTATACACAAACCTTTCAGCTCTCATAGAAACATAGTCGTTTAATTATGGAAAGAGGGACTTTTAATATTTTTCTACCACTATTCCTCAGCATGTAAATAAGAAATTAGTATATCATTTGATTGGATTCTGTTCTCATACTTGATTTTTAAAATCTGCTAGTTGAGTTACTGACTTGAGTGTCATCAAAACTCATAATTTTTTACTTAGGATTAGGAAAATATTTCCAACAATTTCTAGAACAATACTAAATATAATGTTGCCATTTTATACTGTATATTTATGCTAAACAGTATTCTTAGCATTAATAGCTAAAAAATAAAAATTTTAATCAATTCTGAAAAACACTGATGATGCCTTATATCCTTTAATATCAAATATTCAGCAAGACTTAAACCTTCATGTAAAAATAAACAAAGCACATCTATCCCATTAGTAAGAAAAAGACAGTCATCTTCATTTATTATATCTAGTCTAAAGACACCTAGGATCACAGGTCAGGACACAATATCTGCTACAACCCCCAGAGTAACCAATATTCCCGGGATCCAGGGACACGGAAACTCTGCTCAGCCAGAGGCATGGGTTACTTCTGGTTTGCATCTGTGCACAAAGCTTACCCAGGGCTCTACAAAACCCAGAATAATCTCAACTCTCAGGATCTCCGAAACACCCAGAATCACAGGAGATCTGACATACCCAGGATCACTGGAGTTATGACACAACCAAGATCACAGTTGGGACCACAACATCTGCCCCAACACCCTGCCTAATTGGGACACCCCTGGGAACCAGGGAAACAAGAACCCCAGCCAGAGGCACGGGTTCCTTCTGATTTGCACCTGTGCCCAGAGTGGACCCAGAGCTCTGGCTCCCCATCCACTCTTGGAACACCCAGAGAAAACTTGACTCATAGGAGGTCTGACACAGAAGGATCTCAGTATCACAGGATCCCAGAATAAAAGGATCACAGAGACAGCTGGACTCCCAAGAGTTCTGATGCAACCAGGCTCACAAGAGGGACAGGCTCTAGTCAGAGACAGCAAGGGCAATTAGTACTAGAGATAACCAGCTGGCAAGAGGCAAACACAAGACCATAAGTGACAGAAACCAATGATACTTGACAACATCAGAACTCAGTATTCCCACCACACCAAGCCCTGGATACCTCTAGACACCTGAAAAGCAAGATTCAGAGCTAAAATACTATCTCATGAATATGGTAGAGGGCTTTAAGAAGGACATAGACAATTCCTTTAAAGAAATATAGGAGAACACAGGTAAACAAGGAGAAGCCTTTAAAGAGGAAACAAATAAATCTCTTAAAGAAATACAGGAAAACACAATCAAAACGGGTGAAGGAATTGAATATGACCATCTAAGATCTAAAAATGGAAATAGAACCATTAAAGAAAACACAAAGGGAGACAACCCTGGAGATGGAAAACCTAGGAAAGAGAACAGAAGTCACAAATACAAGCATCTCCAAGAGAATACAAGAGACAGAAGAGAGAATCTCAGGCATAGAAGATACCATAGAAGACAGTGACAACAGTCAAAGAAAATACAAAAAGTAATAAGCTCCTAACTCATAACATTCAAGAAATACAGGACACAATGGAAATACCAAACCTAAGAATAATAGGTACAGAAGAAAGTGAAGACTCCCAACTCAAATGGCCAGTAAACATCTTCAAAAAATTATAGAAGAAAACTTTTCTAACCTAAAGAAAGAAATGCCCATAAACATACAAGCAGCCTATAGTACTCCAAACAGATTGGACAAGAAAAGAAATTCCTCCTATCACATAATAATCAAAACACCAAATGTACAGAACAAAGAAAGAACATTAAAAGCTGTAAGAGAAAAAGGTCAAGTAATATATAAAGAGAAGTCTATCAGAATTACACCAGATTTCTCCACAGAGACTTTAAAAGCCAGAAGATCTTGAGCAGATGTCGAGCAGTCCGTAATAGAAAAAAAAATGCCAGCCCAGACTACTGTAACCAGCAAAATTCTCATTTACCATAGAGGGAGAAACCAAGATATTCCATGACAAAACCAAATTTAAACAATATCTTTCCACCAATCCAGCCCTACAGAAGATAATAGAAGGAAAACTCCAACACAAGTAGGGAAACTAGAACCAAGGAAAAGCAAGAAATTAATCATCTCACAACAAACCAAAAGAAGAGAACCACACAAGCATAATTCCACCTCTAACAACAAAAATAACAGGTAGCAACAATCATTGGTCTTTAATGTCTCTCAACATCAATGGACTCAATTCCCCAATAAAAAGACATGGACTAACAGGCTGGATACTTAAACAGGACCCAGCACTTTGCTGCATACAGAAAACACACATTTCAGTGACAAAGGCAGACACTACCTCAAAGTAAAAGGCTAGACAAAACAAATTTTCCAAGCAAATGGTCCCAAGAAGCAAGCTGGACTAACAATTCTAGTATCTAATATAATAGAGTTTCAACCAAAAGGTATTGAAAAAATGGGGAATGACACTATATACACATCAAAGGAAAAACCCACCAAGTGGAACTCTCAATTCTGAATATCTATGCTGCAAATGTAAGGGTACCTACATTTGTTTAAAAAAAATATTACTGAAGCTCAAAGCACACATTGAACCTCACGCAATAATAGCAGGAGACTTTAGCACCCCACTCTTACAAATGGACAGATCATGGAAACCAAAGCTTAGCAGAGACACAGTGAAACTAACAGAAGTTATGAACCAAATGGATTTAACAGATATCTGCAGAATATTTCACCCTAAAACAAAAGAATATACTTTCTCCCCAGAACCTCATGGTACCTTCTCCAGAATTGACCATATAATCAGACACAAAACAAGCCTCAACCAATATAAGAAGATTGAAATAATCCCAAGCATCGTATCAGATCTCCACAGACTAAGGCTGGTCTTCAATAACAATAAAAACAACAGAAAGCATGCATATACATAGAAGTTGAACAACTCTCTACTCAATGATAATTTGGTAAGGGAAGAAATAAAGAAAAAATTAAAGACTTTTTAGAATTTAACAAAAATGAGGGTACAACATACCCAAACTTATGGGACACAATGAAAGCAAGGCTAAGAGGAAAATTCATAGGTCTGACTGCCTCCATAAAGAAATTTGAGAGAGCATAAACTAGCAGCTTAACAGCACATTTGAAGTCTCTAGAACAAAAAGAAGCAAATATACCCAAGAGGAGTAGATGGCTGGTAATAATAACTCAGGGTTGAAATCAACCAAGTAGAAACAAACAAAACCATACGGAGAATCAACCAAACCAGAATCTGGTTCTTTGAGAAAATCAACAAGATAGATAAACCCTTAGTCAGGTTAACCAGAGGGCACAAAGACAGTATCCAAATTAACAAAATCAATGAAAATGGAAATATAACAACAAAAACTGAGGAAATTAAAAAGTATATATATCAGATCCTACTACAAACACCAATACTCAGCAAAACTGGAAAAGCTACAGAAAATGGGTGATTTTCTAGACAGGTACCAGGTACTAAAGTTAAATCAGGATCAGATAAATCATCTAATCAGTCCCACATTCCCTAACGAAATAGAAGCAGTCATTAAAAGTCCCCCCCACAAAAAAATGCCCAGGACCAGATGGTTTGGGTACAGAATTCTATCAGACCTCCAAAGAAGACCTAATGCCAATACTTCTCAAACTACTCCATAACATAAAAGCAAAAGAAACACTGTTCAGTCCATTCTACGAAGCCACAGTTACATTGATACCTAAACCACACAAAGACCCAACAAAGAAAGAGAACTTCAGATCATTTTCCCTTGTGAATACTGATGCAAAAATACTCAATTAAATTCTTGCAAATCAAATCCAAGAACACATCAAAATGATCATTTACCATGATCAAGTAGGCTTCATCCCAGGGATGCAGGGATGGCTCAATATATGGAAATTCATCAACATAATCCACTATATAAACAAACTTAAAGAAAAAAAAACACATGATCATCTCACTAGATGCTGAAAAAGCCTTTTAGAAAATACAATACCCCTTCTTGTTAAAAGTGTTGGAGAGATAAGGAATTCAAGAACCATACTTAAACATAATAAAAACAATACACAGCAAACCAATTGCCAACATCAAACTAAATGGAGAGAAACTTTAAGCAATTCCATTAAAATCAGGGACAAGACAAGGCTGCCCACGCTTCTCCTATCTATTCAATATAGTATTCAAATTTCTAGCAATAAGGCAACAAAGGAAGATCAAAGGAATACAAATAGGAAAGGAGGAAGTGAAGATATCACTATTTACAGATGATAAGATAATATACATAAGTGACCCAAAAATCCATGAGAGAACTCCTACATCTGATAAACAACTTTAGTAAAGTGGCTGGATATAAAATTAAATGAGTGGCTTTCCTCTACTCAAAGAATAAACAGGCTGAGAAAGAAAGTAGGGAAATGACACCCTTCACAATAGTCACAAAAAATATAAAATATCTTGATGTGACTCTAACCAAGCAAGTGAAAGATCAGTATGATAAGAACTTCATGTTTCTGAAGAAAGAAATTGAAGAAGACCTCAGAAGATGGAAAGATCTCCCATGATCATGGATCAGCAGGATTAACATAGTAAAACTGACCATCTTACCAAAAGTAATCTTTAGATTCAATGCAATCCTCATCAAAATTCCAACTCAATTCTTAATAGAGATAAAAAGAGTAATTCTCAAATTTATCTGGAATAACAAAAAACCCAGGATAGCAAAATCCATTCTCAACAATAAAAGAACTTCTGGTGGAATCTCCATCCCTGACCTCAAGCTACACTAGAGAGCAATAGTGATAAAAACCGCATGGTATTGGTACAGAGACAGCAGGAAGATCAATGGAGTAGAGTTGAAGATCCAGAAATGAACCCACACATCTATGGTCACTTGATCTTTGACAAGCCAAATCCATCCAGTGTTTAAAAAACAACATTTTCAACAAATGGGGCTGATTCAACTAGTGGTCTGAATGTAGAATAATGTAAATGGACACATTCTTTTCTCCTTGTACAAAGCTCAAGTCCAAGTGGATCAAGAACCTCCACATAAAATCAGATAGGCTGAATCTAGTAGAAGATAATGTGGGAAAAAAATCTCAAACACATTGGCACAGGGGAAAATTTCCTGAACAGAACACCAATGGCTCATGCTCTAAGATCAACAATAGACAAATTGGACCTCATAAAATTGCAAAGCTTCTATATGGCAAAGGACACTGTCAACAGGACAAAACAGCAACCCACAGATTGGGAAAAGATCTTTACCAACCCTACATCCAATATGGGGGCTAATATCCAAAATATACAAAGAACTCAAGAAGTTAAACTCCAGAGAGCCAATTAACCCTATTAAAAAATGGGGTACAGAGCTAGACAGAGAATTCTCAACCAAGAACTCTTGAATGGCTGCGAAGCACTTAAAGCAATGTTCAACATCCTTTGTCATTAGGGAAATGTAAATCAAAATGACCCTGAGATTCCACCTCACCCCAGTCAGAATAGCTAAGATCAAAAACTTATGTGACAGCAGATGCTGGCCACTATGTGGAGAAAGAACACTTCTCCATTGCTGATGGGATTGCAAGCTGGTACAACCACTCTGGAAATCAATCTGGTGGTTCCTCAGAAAATTGGAAAGAGTTCTACCTGAGGACCCAGGTATACTAACTACTCCTGGGCATATACCCAAAAGATATTCCAACTATGTTCATAGCAGCCTTATTTATAATAGCCAGAAGCTGCAAACAACCCAGATGTCCCTCAACAGAGGAATGGATACAGAAAATGTGGTTCATTTACACAATGAATTACTACTCGGCTATTAAAAACAATGACTTCATGAAATTCGCAGGCAAATGGATGGAACTAGCAAATATCATCCTGAGTGAGGTAACCCAGTCACAAAAGAATACACATGGTATGTACTCACTTATAAGTGAATATTAGTAAAAAACAAACAAAACAAAACAAAACAAAACAAAATGCTCGGAATATCCAGGATACAACTTACAGACCATGTGAAACCCAAGAAGAAGGAACACCACACCAAAATGTGGATGCCACAGTCCTACTCAGAGGGGGGAAGAAAACAATATCAGAAGGCAGAGTAAGAGAGGGATCTAAGAGGGATAGAGGAAGGGAAGGGGAAAGGGAGTCCTGTTCAGATACAAGAGGAGATGGGGGAGAAATATAAATGGCCAGGGATTTGAAAGGAGGTCTGTAGCAGTGAGGGAGGGGGACCTGGAGGTAGCCACTAGAAAGTTCCAGATGCTAGGGACCCAAGTGGTTCCCAGGACCCAACAGGGAGGACATTAGCTGAAATACCCAACAAAGTTGAGATAGAAACTGTAGAGACCATATCCAGTGGATAGGCATGAGAGGACCACCCACTCACCTCAAAAACAATTATACAGAATTCCTCCTGTGAAAAGGAAATAGAGGGACAAAGAGTGAAGAGCCTGAAGGAAAGGCCATCCAGAGGCTGTTGCACCTAGGAATCCATCCCATCTGCAGGCACCAAACCGAGACACTATTGCTGATGCTAAGAAGTGCTTGCTGACAGGAGCCTGGTATAGCTGTATCCCGAGAGGCTCGGCCAGACACTGACCAATACAGATGTGGATGCACGCAGCCAAACATTGGACTGAGTGCGGAGACCTCAGCAGAGAAGTTAGGGCAAGGTCTGAAGGAACTGAAGGGGTTTGCAACCTCATAGAAAGAACAATATCAACCAACCAGACCCCCCAAAGCTCCCAGGGACTAAACCACCCACCAAAGATTACTTATAAGGGGACCCAGGGCGCCAGCTGTGTATGTAGCAGAGGATTGCTTTATCTGGCATCAATGGGAGGGGAGCTCCTTGGTCCAGTGGAGTCTCGACCCAGCATAGGAGAATGCTAGGGTACTGAGGTGGGAGTGGGTAGGCAGGTAGTAGAGCACCCTCATAGAGGCAGTGAGGGAGGGGAAATTGGGAAGGGGGATAACATTTGAAATGTAAATAAATAAAATATTTAATAAAAATTTAAAAAAGAAATGTACATTATTTATTATTTATTATCATCAATGTGTGATTTATACTGCTTTCCCTCCCTCACTCTCTTCCTCTTTCTACCTTCCTTTTTAATGTATTTGAGGTCTCCGCTAATGCATGTGCACCACGTGCATGCAGTGCTTGTAGAAGCTAGAAGAGGTCATTGCATTTGCCTGGAATTGAAGTTTCAGCTAGATGGTTGTTAACTTCCCTTGGATGCTTGGAATCAAAACCAGGTTGATAGCTTGGGACCAGTGGGATGTGGGTGGAGGGTATAAAGGGAGTCCCCGTTTATTATTAAAGGAGCTTGCAGCAGTAGCAGCGACATTCCTAAGAGCTTGCTGCAGTGTTCTCACCTGCTCCTAGAATCTGTGCCATTATTGTTTCTATGCCACCTCATCTCCAAACCCCAAGAGCAAGTAGGGTCGGGCAGTGAGCGGTCAAGAGCACAGGCAGCAAAGAGCAACTTTCTACAAAACAGTGTGTGATTTGTCTCCATTTTTTTGTTCCCATAGCCACCTGGAAACTGATAATGACTTCCACAATGATCATAAGATTGTCTATTACCTTTTTCTTTTGGCTCTTATTTTCTTATTTATTTTCAGCTTAGAATAATTTAAAGTATTTTCAGTATTTGAAGACTTCTCCTACCCTCCATTCTTCCTTCACGTGACTTCCAAGAAGCAAAGTAGTATTCTTATAGTCTTATCGTGTATTTTTGGCACATGTGTCTTGGTGTCCTTTCCTGTTTCCTTCTTGTTTCCTTCATCTGTAAACTTGGAGCATCTCTCTTCTGTTGACCACATTTCCAAATTGACATCTTCATCTCAGACCTCCCCTCTAGAGCTGTATGCCACCTAATCCCTCTTCCTATGAGAAGTTATACCAGCTACTTCTGTAGCTGTCACCAAAATACTTGAGAAAAGTTAAAGGAAGGAATTATTTATATGGACTAATGTTTTCCCAGATGGCAGTTTACGTTGGTAGGAAGGACATGGTAGTCAGTATACATCATGGCAGCCAAGAAACATAAAATATCATACAGAGCAAGATATAGCCTAAATACTCAATTGGTTACCTTCCTCCTCCAGCTATCTCTACCTCACCGTCAATGCAGTCTTTCTATGTTCGAGTCTATCATTAACTGCTTAGTTCAGAACCCTTAGGATCTAACTAGAAATGCCTTCACAGATATTCCCAGAAGTGAGAGATTGGGGATATGCTCAGCAGTTGACTGCTTGCTCTGCAGTTTTGAGGACCTGGAGCTGGTCAAGTAATGGTGTACTCTGTTAGATAAATGAAGTCTTGTTATAAACATAGGCTCTATGGGAGACATATCAGTTAAATAAAGACAGGAGTTCAGTCTGATAGACTGTTAGTCATAGCACAAACAATATTATGATTAAGTGGCATGCATAGTTTAACGGAAAGGACAGATTGGACCTGATCCTATTTCTGTAAAGTTACAGTCCTTTTGGGTACTTGTCCAACAAACAATAGATTAAAACTTAGTTACAACATTGCCCTTAGAGAAATCCTATTAAAAATGGAAAGAGATTGGAACTTACTCAACTATGTTTGGTATACACATGTCTCTAGTGCATGTCAGCTACCCACATTGACATCTGTGTCCTATTATTCAGCTGTCACCCTATCCAGGTGAGAGGTGAGTCTAGACTGGAACAAAGATCTGTGAACCCTCTGGTTGGTTGTTATGAATTCTATTCATTCACTAACTCTTAGTACTGATTCTTAAGAAATCAGAAAGAATAACTCCCTGGGAAAGGGCTAGTGGTTGATAAATGGAAGGGCAAATAGCGGACAAACTATGGGCAGGCATTTGAAAGTGACTACAAATAAAACTGAAATCACAAGCATTCAATGAGAACCTCAGAGCAATCATTTCTCTGAAAAGAAGAGGCAAATACACTGAGTTAGACCAGGTACTAGAGGTGACAACTGAAGAAGCACCCATGATATGGAAAACAAAAAGTAAAATAGTACCCTGTCTGTTGTCAAATTTATCTTCAGCAAGTACCAGGAGGCACCAGAAACAGACAGGAGAGGGCAATCAATATACAGAAACAGATTTTTGAGACCAATCCCTAAGGGCAAGAGATGAGAGATACAATCACGTGTGGAAATTCCACCTTACTTTTTCCTGCTGAAAGCAAGTCAAGTTTAAATTATGCAGTGTCTTCAAAACTTGCAACCATAGCATAGAACCCCAGCAATCATCAGTGATCAAGGAAGATGTCCCCAAGGCCCTCTGATTCAAGACGGACATAAAGCCGGCCATTATGTAGCTGCTTCATCCGTTTTTTCAGTCACAGGGAATAAGACTCAAAGACATGAAAATGTACTCTTAAAAAGAACAAATACAGCCATTGATGAAGCTTCTCTCATTGGAAATGGTTTTAATGGAAACTATGCTCATAAATGAGGGCCCAGCTTTAGAGGTAAGGTGGCTTATTGATATCTGGTACAAGTGGAGAGCCCAATACATATTTGGGAGTAGATGAAATTAGATGTAGCCTTGAACCTGGAAATTACTTTTACTTATAATCTTTTCATTTTGCACTTGACCATCCTATGATACTTGGGTAAGGAACTGTGTAATGGGATCTGGGGAAAAATTTCCAGAAGTATAGTTTTGTATCTCTATCCTGAGGCAGGAGGTCACTCTTTCTTTAAACATGATACTTTCCTTATTGATGAGGTAGCCAGGAAGATTTATGGGCACTGCAATGGTATGACCAGAATGAATGTCACCTAGGTGGATCACTGTGGAACCTGTAGATCCTTCCACACTAGGTTAGAAACCTGGCATATCCTTCCTGGGATGATTTCCAGCACTCCTGACATTACAGACCAAGGATGTCCATTCCCAGTTGTGCTATATAGATAAGGGTAGAAGGTTCCTCTTAGTATCTTCAATACATTTTTGTGTTCTCACTGTTAAGCTGAGCAGCCTTCTCCTTCATGGCTATGGCTATGTCTTACTACCACATGGATGTCCTTGAAGACCATGTTTCATAGCTCACATGCAAAATTGATTTAGTATTAGGTATGTGATCTTATGCTTTTGAATAATAAGGGAAGGATTGAAGGGTGGGCTGACCCACTGCTTAGTGTCAAATAGATCTCTGTGTAAACAATGATGCATAAGGACATCAAACATGTACATGTAACTGACATTTGACAACAACAACCATGGGTATACAAGGTTTTGTGTCCTTGTGTCCCACTATTCTTGGGAAGACATGAACAAAAGTCTATTCACCCTAAATGGAGAGCCAATGATCGTCCAACATAAAGATACCACCAAGGAATTTTATTGGAGTTATTGGAATATGGATGAAGGGTTAGTTAGAGGAGAAGAAATGTCTGAAAGATAGGTGAATCACCAAAATTCTACCCCAGAATGAGTAGTGGTTTAGGATGGCTGGTACTCTAGGACTCACTGCATGACTTTTGGGAAGCATAGCACCCCATGCAGCTTCGTTTGGCTGATCCTCTTCTGGATAGCTCAGTTAGCCTGAGAGCATTTTAGCATTCCCTATTGCTTATATAAGTTTGCGGAGGTAAGAAACTAGTGAGATTGCTCATTTTCAGGGACTTGCTGGAGATTTTAAGTTGTTTACTTTCTGAGTCTTAATTACCCTCTCTTTAGACTATTGTGAGTATTTTTCTCCTTATTAAATATTTATTTTATTTGTGTGTGTGTGTGTGTGTGTGTGTGTGTGTGTGTACTGAATGCAATGTCATTGGAGGCTAGAATAGGGTGATAGGTTTCTTGAAGCTGAAGTTACACACAGTTGTGACCCACCAGATATAGGTGCAAGGATGATTTGGGGTCATTCTTAAGAGCAATATTTGCTCTTAGCCATGGGACCATCTCATAAGCTTTACATCCTGAGTCTTAAATTTTTTTTTTTAGGAGGAATAAATTTCTATGGAATTGGAGATCTAATCAAAGGTCCAGTACTCCCCTGGTGTAATTTCTCGGTTAATTCTGCCCAATAGAGTCATAAGTTGATGACACGGTCCTCAACTGTAGTTATTAAAAATCTGAGGAGGTGGAGCCAGCTGGAAGTAGTATGTTACTGGAGGGTTGGTTATATCTGGTACCAGTTCTTTGCTTTCTCTTTGCTTACTGTCTGCCATGATGACTTCTCCCATGTACTCCCACCACCATGATGTTCTGCTTCATTGTGTGTCTATAACAACACTATAGATTAAAGTCCCTGAAACCAGGAGCCCAAGTAAATTCACCCTTGTGTTGTTTCTAACAAATGCTTTCCTTCTGTAATGATAAAACCAACACAGTTGATTTACCGCTGACTGGTCTTATAGACCAAGAATATATTGAGCCATCTTAAATGATACCCAATCTCTGTGGTACTAAATTCTGGTCCTGGTTTAACTCAAGGTGGCTTGGATGGTGCAGCTAAGGCTTCCTCTGGGTACACGCTAGCATCTGTGCCTCCACCCCTAACTCGACAATTTTTCTGGGAGGGTTTGAGAGAAGGTCTGTTTTTCTTGACAGGATTACTTATTGCTTACGTCTGTGCCTTCTGTTATCTTCATTGGCATTACTTAAAAGGTGGGAGCCTTAAAATTTTATCTGCATAGCTTCAGACATGGTTTGGACGTTGGAACAACTATTGTCAAGGCTGTGGCCCTACCGGTCCAAGGGCTTTAGGCATGCTAACAGTTGCTGAAGGGAATATGTAGACTTTTCTGCAAACTGTGTGATATAAGAATATTACAGACCCGAACCAAAACAAAGAGGAAGCTGAAGTTAGTCGATCTCTCTCATTTTCATTTACAATAGCAAATTGATTGCTGCTGTATGAAGGTGTATCTCTGTAGATTCAATTGTTAATTCTGTACCAGCAGAGAGCTTAATGCTGGCAGGTTTTTTTTATGGCCCATTGTCAGTCTTATATTTTGTAAATATTTACCCTTGCTCACTAACATAGAGGCAATCTAGAATTGTATCTAATGGGCTGTAATAAAGAGTGGATCACCAATAGCTGGGGGGAGAAATGAGACATGGGAGATTTGCCAGTGGACAGGGAGGTGAATGGACAGACCAGCGTAGAGCAGAGAGGCAGAGCTAGCCATGTGGAGGACATAATGCCAGGATTAGTTAGGCTAAGCATAATAGCTAGCTGGGAGACTGCCCTAGCTAGAAGGCCTAACCTTGAAAATATTAAAAAGTTGCTGTGTCATTATTTATACTGCTGGTAGGTCTGAGAAAGTCCTGTTATAGATCACATGGTGGTAACAATAAAATCATTGTTTTCAAGATCAGATCTTTGGGTGCTACTTATATAATAGGTAGACCTTTATCTTAGTTGTTTTTCTCTTGCTGTGAAGACAAACCATGTCCAATGCAACATATAAAAGAAAGTTTTAAATTTGGGATTCATGAATGGCACCTGCATTCAAGTGCACACACACACACACACACACACACACAAACAAACACACACTTAATTAAAATAGAATAAATATTTACTCATGAAGTAAACAACTTGAATAGTAAAGTCCATGACCATCATGAGGGGGAATGTGGCAGGAGGTAGGTAGTCATTGCACTGACCAGTAGCTAATATCCTGACCTTTGAGTTGGAGGCAGAGGGAGGGCTAACTGGAAATGTTTTTGAAACCTCTAAGCCTGTCCCTAGTGAAACACCTTCTCCAAAAAAAACCATACCTTTCAATCCTTCCCAAACAGTTCCATCAACTACAGTCTTCTAGAAAGCATGGCTTTAGGCCTTGTATAGCACGTTTGCATTTACTACCAAAGATTATTTGCATGTTTTATAAGGTTTGTAAGAAGGACCTTGTGGGTTATCCCAGGGAACATCATGGCACAAGAGGGTTGAAAGGTCCAGTAAAAGCTTCTAATATCCTTTCTGTGTCTTATCTCAAATCATACTTTCTGAACTTCTCTGTGATACAGCCTGCTTTAGCTTTTCTCTTGCAAGGTTAAGCCCAAGCAGTCCTTAGATACCCCTGAACACTGAAAACGATGTTTAGGCTATTGCACAAAACACCTGGACTTGAATCAACATACATTAAGCCCTCAAATAAATTTTGTATCCTAACTCCCTTCCTACAAATGTAACTAGAGAGACTGTCTGCATCTCTCTATGGCACAGATAAGCAGTCTCTAAATTCCATAATCAGTGTTTTGAATTAGACCATTCTTGAATGTAGAGCTTCATCTTTCGGATCTCAACCAGTCCCACTGCAGGATAGTTTGGTGGTACGATCTTAGTGACTTTTCTATTGCTGTGAAGAGTCATTATGACCAATGCAACTTACAACAGAAAATATTTAATTTGTTGGATCATGCTTCAAAATGATGAGTCCATTGCCATCATGGTCAGGAGCATGGCAACAGGTAGGCAGACATGGTGCTGGAGCAGTAGTTGAGAACTACATCTGACCCACAAGCACCAGGCAGAGAGAGGCCTGGGGATGGCATGGGCTTTTAAAATCTCAAATCCCATTCTCCAGTGACACACCCCCAATAAGACCATATCTCCAAATCTTTCCCAAATAGTTCTACAAATAGGGCAGGTGTCAAACATTCAAACTTAAAATCTCATGAGAAGGACCATTCTCTCTCAAACTACCACAGGTACTCCAAAAGAGAAGTCCTGTGTTGCCAGTTTTGAGGCAGCCACAGCTGTACACAAAGAGAGATAAAACACTGTGTGTAGACAGTTGCTTACAACCAGTCCAGGGAGTGGATGTTTCTTTGGTTCATAGAAGAGGTAGCTTGGTTTCCCTGATTCCCAGAGACCATCAAGATATGATTGTTTATAACTATTAATTTGACTGCTGACTAGATTAGACTACGAGTCTGATCAAGGGGATTAATAAAGCATAACTCTGAGTGTGCCTGGGACGGTATTTCTGGATACAATTAGTTCATATGGACCCTAACCTAGCCATATTCAAAATTTAAATGACTTTTAGGAAGTAGGGCCTTGTTGAAGAAAATAGACAGTTGGAGGAATGACTTAGATAGATATGCCTTTACCTGCCCTATGCTGCTACTGTCTGTTTCCTGGGCACTATTGGGCAGGCATGCTTTCCTTGCTCATACCTGCTACTATACTCCGCCTCACTTCAAGCACAAAGTGATAAAACTAGTTGGCCATGGACTCAGGCTCTGAAGTTTGAAGCCAAAATACATCTCTATTCCTTTAAATCATCTCTCAGACTGTTGGTCATGGTGAGGAATAGCTCATTCATGCATTGCAGCAGATATGATTCTATAGTTGTTTGAAAATTGTCTGCACCTATCAGTTGGTTCTGAGTTAAGAAATAGTACTTTCAGTTTTTTCATATTTCTGCTTACTGAAAGACCTATATGTTGCTAGATCTTTCTTTTATGTATTTGTGAACTTAACAATAAAATGTTTTGTTCTATGCTTGAATGTAATTATTTTCCCTTGCTTTGAGAATTAACATGGAACCTTAGATATATTATTTAAGGGCTTGATTTATTTGTCAGACTTTATTAAATTCCAGCTTTAATGTTAAATTAATGTTAACTTAATCTTAAAACACTATGAAAAAGCTCCAAGCATATGGCAGCTTTGTCAGTGATAAACTCACTCTAAAGCTGCTCATTGTCTCTTAGAAGTGTGCTTTATTTAAATGTGTTGCAGCTTTTCTCCTGGGCAAAGACTGCTTAGCTTCCAAATGTGGCTCCCTTTTATTTGACTTGACAACACAGTGGGGTGTTGAGGCTTTGGGGAAGCCTAAAATGATGTATTTCCTCAACTTATGACAAAACATTCAAAGCATTGCCTCCTCTGTAGGATATGTAAACGAGATTTCAGGAATTCATTGGTCTAAAAAATTCTAAAGCACTTTCATGACCATGTCAGACAGCAGTCCACTGCACAGGCCCACAAGTTTGATGTGTGATCTTGTAGCAAAGAAAAATATCATTCCTGGCCTCATGCTCACCTGAATTATGAAGTATGGCTGACAGACTGGACTGGACTGTCTGATGTCTATCTGCCAGCAGAGCCAGGACAAAGTAGTCACGGCTTCGAGTCACTCAGCACTGCAAGCTCATGGCTTTAGGTGCTCCAGGAGGAGCCACTGGTTAGAAATTAGATTAGAAAATATTGGCAAATAATTCAATCTTTCTTAAAGCTCGCTGGTGCACTACAATGTCTCTAGATCCATGACAACTTTGGTTGGCTCTATTTTCCCTTTGATTTTTCTTCTTTGTTCGCTGTCCATCTTCTATGTGGGTAGGGCTGCACCTCAGGCTGAAACTGGCCCTCATGTGAAGCCTGCTTTCCATAATTTCTTTCCTCTGTGACCTCAGTGCCTCTGCAGACTTTCCAGGGACTACTTGGCAGTCACGTTGCCCCTGTTGCTTAAGTTTGTTCTCTAAGAACACTTCACTCCCTCCAAGTAATCGAGGGATAATTACAGCCTTCACGATGCCGCCTCCAAGGACCAGTGTGAAAAGTAATGAAGTACTTCTCACATGCTCTCAAGCACCTTCAGGGGAACTTGTTACTTTCTCATGGAATGTTATTCATTCCCTACCAGGTGGAAATTAGAGAATGAACCAGAATGATGCTTCTGGAAGCATGGTAAAGAGGCAGTCTGCATCACAATCACGGCTCCTGTGGTTGGTGCCCTTGTTAGAACACGCATCACCAAGGTCCTCCTCACTACCAATCAACTCCTGGGTCCATGTATATTTAAGAAACATAGTGGTACTTCGCAGGGATGCTAATGAGCCATGCAGTTTGAGAGGGACACCTGTCTTTTTAGAGGAATGTGACAAAGAGGCTATGAAGAAACATGCTAGGTGGAAGTGACAGATTGAAGACAAATCCCACAGGGCAGGGGCAGAGGGGGGGAGGAAGGGTGGAGGTGGGGTCCATGCCTGCTTGTGCCAGAAGTGACAGCTTTCCTGGGAACATTGAACAGAGTTTTTTTAAGAGAAATACAAATTGCCAATAAATCCATGAAAAGCATGTTCATCATTTCTAGCCATCAGGGCAACGTAAATAAAAACCACACTGAGATTCCATCTTACCCCAGTCATACTGATTGTCAAGAACAGGGTCTGGAGAAATGGTTCAGTGTTTCAGACGACTTGTTGCTCCCTGTGTTTGGTTCCTAGCACACACATGATAGTTCACAACCATCAGTATCTCCAGTTCCGTGGACCTGATAACTTCTTGTGGTGTTCTCTGTAGGTACAAGGTGTGCACACGCTGCAGATACATTCTTGCAAGAATAATCATACTCATAAAATGAAGTAAATAAATCATAAAAATGAAATCAAACAATGAAAATGCTGGTAAGGATGGGAGGTGTGGGTGACTCCATTCACTACTGTTAGGAACGGAAACAGTGGAGTCACAATAGAAATCACTAAGGAGCTTCCTTAAAAATCTCCTCAGTTATATTAGCTGAAGGAATCAAAGTTGGCATACTGAAGATGCATCTGCACAATTTACAATAGGCAAAGACACAATCAGCCTACCTGTCCATTAACGGATGAGTAGATAAAGAAAAAATATCTATTCTTATTTGTATACAGTTCATTTTTACTTGGCCATTAACAAAAGGAGAATCTACCATTTATAGTAAAATGGGCAGAATTGGAAAATTTTTAACAGATATATTATGTGTGTGTGTGAGTATCTATGTGTGTGTGTGTGTCTGTGTGGTTTCTGGGAATTGAACCCAGTGTTTTTGCAAAAAAACAGTAAATGTTTTTAATAGCTGAGACATCTCTCCAGTTTAAAAAAATAATTTATTTTATTATTTATTCCTGCATTTGTGGAGGGGGAGGCTATGTGCATCAGTTCCTTCAGAGGCCATAAGAGGGAACCAGGTCCCCTGCAGCTGGAGGTACAAGCAGTTGTGAGCTGCCCCATGTTGGTGGTGGGACCTGAATTCAGACCCTTTTCTGCTAAGCCATCTCTATAGCTCCTAGAAATCATTGATAAGCACAACAAACATTAGTTGTTTTCTCTTATCAGTGGAAACAAGGAAAAAAATGAGGTCGGAGACCAAAAGGGAAACCTTGAGTGTAAAGATAAAGGGGGCTTTCTCTTTCTCTTCCGGTCCCAGGCGCTGTGGAAGCCGCGGGTTACCGTGCAGACATGGCCAAGTCCAAGAACCACACCACACACAACCAGTCCCGCAAATGGCACAGAAATGGCATCAAGAAACCCCTGTCACAAAGATATGAGTCTCTTAAGGGGGTTGACCCCAAGTTCTTGAGGAACATGCGCTTTGCCAAGAAGCACAACAAGAAAGGCCTGAAGAAGATGCAGGCCAACAATGCAAAGGCAGTGAGTGCACGCGCAGAGGCCATCAAGGCCCTTGTGAAGCCTCAGGCCATCAAGCCCAAGATGCCAAAGGGCCCCAGCCGCAAACTCAGCCGCCTGGCTTTCATCGCTCACCCCAAGCTTGGGAAGCGGATTTGAAGCTACATGGCCAAGGGTCGTAGGCTCTGCCAACCAAAGCCCAAGGTTCAAACCAAGGCAGAGGCCAAAGCTCCAGCTAAGGCCCAGGCCAAAGCTCCAGCCCAGGCTCCCAAAGGTGCCCAGGCCCCTGTGAAGGCCCCATAGAAAAGGCTCCTGCCAACGTGAAGACAGATGGACTGCCGTGACACACCTACCCACACACTATTTGCAGATGACCAGTGTCCTATGCTGTTTTTACAAATAAACTCGAGGCAAGATCTGTTAAAAAAAAAAAAAAGATAAAGGGGGAATGGAAGAGTGAGAAGAAAGACTGTTAACAGAGTGATGATATAATCATGTACTGTGTGTGCCTGCAGACATGTCATGGTGAAGCCCTTTATATTCAATGTGTACTAGGTAAAAAAGTAAAAAAGTACAATGAGATACTCACAGTAAGGACACAACTTGTCCTCTTAGTCCACAATAGGGTTTACTCAAGGCTTTTAATGCAGGAGTGTAGGGTGTTATATACTCAGAACTGTGCAGTTCCCAAAGACATACTAATTCGCTTTATTTGAACCTATACAAATTGCTTATTAGGCTCTTATTTATTTAATCCAGAATGCTGGAGATTTTGAGTGACGAGCAGAGGAAACTAGCTAGATTCAAATCAATAGTCAGACTGGCTGAAGCTACCATGTTTTCTCTGAGCCTCAGTCTCCCCAATATGGCTCACAGACAATGGGCTAGGGATGACTCTTCCATCAAAGCCTGATTTGATAAGAGTATACACAAATGACTATAGAGAAGGGGATTGTGGTTTGCCTAAAGCTATCTGCATGTGCCTGGAATCAAAGAGCAATGTTTCAAGAGAGTTCTCTTCTCAGAAGAATCTTTGGCTGAGAAAGATTCATCAAGGTGGCTAGAGATAAGGAGCAGGGCTCAACCCTGTCTTGATCTATTTTCTGCTACTGTAACAGAATACCTGACTCCTAGGAATGCATAATGACAGAGGCTCATTTCTTTCATGGCCCAGAGGTGATGAAATCCAGGGGCATGGTTCTGGGTCAGGGGAGGGCCTTGGTTGCATCAAGACAGGAGGGGAGGCCAGAGATCATAAGCTGGAGATAGGGTAGAAGTGAGAATTTGTCCTTAGTCCACTCTATGATAATGGCACTAATGTGCTCATGAGAGTGGTAAGCTTACACCATGTCTCAGGTCTTTATGTTTCCATCTCTTATTTCTGTATTAGCAACCATTACATTTCAGCTTAAATTTGGAAGTGGGAAAAAAAACACACTTCCCACGTCAATTGGAATAAACATTCAACCTTGTCTACACAGGAAGAATCTTATGGAACAGAATGGAACTAACTGTTCTTGGGTAGAGGAACTATGCGACCTTCATTACAGGTGTCCACGAAGAGAAAGATAACAGAAGGTACCTCTCAGGTCAGAGCTATAAGGGCCAAATAAGTGCAATTGGCTTCATCAACTCTCCTGGGTCTCAGTGGGAGTGTTCTAGGGGTTGTCTTGTTACTGGTCCACTGTGGCACATTGGCTCTATGAGGCAAATGAGTCCTGAGGGTTAATGGAGAAAGGAAGACCAATGTGAAATGCTGGTCTTAGAGCCCAATGCTGTGCATATCTAGGCCACCCTATGGATAAAAGACAGACAGTGGAGTGAATCATGAAAAAGGAACTGGCTGAGTGTATGTAACTAGAAGCAAACAGCAGCTGAAAGCAGGGACACATGGCTTATTGTGTCTCCCGTCCCTTTGCCAGCACAATATTGGCAAAGCTCCCAATGAGGAGTGCTCCTGCAGCCTAAGCCAGAGTGAGCCCTGGTGAGGAACTGAAACTTCCCCATGCCTGTGCTAGGACTGAGACTGATCTTTGGGATCTAAGCCATTGTTCAGACACACAAAAGACCAGAGAGGCTTTTGAGCCATGTAGTCATGATCAACACTGCTCAGTCGTGACTGCAATAGGAAAGCAACCACAAGTGACATAAGATTTGGATCCTGTCATGGTTCCAGCCATGCAGATGCTGCTGATCTGGGAACCATGCCCTGTGTCTCACTGGTCTGACCTCTCTGGATTGATAGGGCATTTGGAAAAAGATAATGTTAGAACTTACTTTAGAGGGTTGTTATTCCAACTAAAGGTATTAATGCTATAACATTATTAGATGAACTTCTCTGAAAAAAATCAAAGTATACTACTGGGTTTCCCTACATCCATCAGTAAAAATAAAACCTTGGATGTAGTCAAGATAGACTTTCTCTGAGGGGGTGAGTCCTGTGGGCATGGCAGACCTGCACTCCGTGTGGTCCAAGTATGTGGCTGGAAGTCAGACCAGAGCCCATTAAAAGTGTTTGGGCCATTTGGTCTCTGGTTTCTTTGAGGGAGAAACTGTGAAGATCAAGCAAGAGAGATATTGAGAATCTGGGCTCTGGCATCCTTGGTGCCTCTTTCCTCTGGAGGATTCTTTCTCCTTTTGATGTTTGAGTCCTGTGCCACTGAGCCCAGTGCTATCACTTAACCAGCTGTGCTATACTTCCTCTGCCAGGCTAAGTGTTATTTTAGCATTTACTTGGTCATCTGGCAGTATGTTTTGCAACTGCCCACTGCTATCTCCAAAGCCCTATGAGTCATGTGCTCCCTGTTCAGTGTGCTTTCTCAGTCAAGATTCATTGACAGGATACAAAATGGCATTAGTATAATGATGAATGAGTACACGGCAGATTCATCTTCTCCCAAGGAGAAGCAACAAAGAAAGGACAGGAGCCAAAGAGGAGGCTTGGATGTCTGCAGTTCCTTCCTGTACAACACCAGCAGGCATAGATTGCTAGCCAGTGTGGGGGCTGCGCTCCAGTTCATCTTCATCCAGTAGCGTTGAGGCTTCCTGGAGGTTGTGCTTCATAGCTTACACCAAGGTGGGTGTGTTACTCCGATGTCCTCATTGTTGTAACCAAACATCTTGCAGAAGCAACATTTAGGTTGGTTTAATTTTGGCTCCTGGTTACAGAAGTTTTAAGAGGGTAGGGCATGGCAGAGCAAAACACTCTCATCAAGGAAGACAGAAAGCAGAAAAAGGGAGAAAGAGGAAGGAGACACAGAGATAGATACGGAGAGAAACAGCAAGAGAGGAAACTGAGAGACAGACAGAGGCATAAAAGAGAGAGACAGAGAGAGTTGGCAACAGACAGGGAGAGAGATGGAGATATAGAGAGATAGAGACAGGGAAAGAGACCAAGATTAGATAGATAGATAGATAGATAGATAGATAGATAGATAGATAGATAGATAGAGAGAGATAGAAGATAGGTAGATAGATAGATAGATAGATAGATAGATAGATAGATAGAGAACACGAACATGTTAGTAGCCTCCTTTCTCCCCTCTTACAGACACTTATTTGCAGATGCCATCAGTATTTAAGAAAGTTCTTCACCATTATTTAATCTTTTATTTCCAACATAAATTATTATTGATTCTTTGGAACTTCACATCATAGGCCTCAGTCACACACACTTCCCACTTCTTCGTTGTCTGATTGCCCCCAACCCTTGCGATCCCAACTCCTAGCAAAACACCAACAAAATGAAACAAAAACCACAGTTCAATTTGTTTCATCTAAATACTCCCTGAAGCATGGTCAAATTTTCAGTGGTCCACTCCTTAAATAGAATTCTTTTCCTTCTACCCCAACACCCTCATCCCCATCAGAAGACGTTGGTTGTGGAGCACAACACTTCAGCATCCTTATCACCCCTTTAAAGAGCTTTCTGTAATGCTTCCTATTTAAGTTGTTATTTTGTTGGGGGAGTGTGACATAATTCTACCTAGAAATACCCTCCTAGATGCACTAGGATATGTACTTTCTTAACTACTTAGGTTCTCTTTGATCAGGTCAAAAGGACAAGAGAGACTTTCACATGACATTCATCTTTTACCCTGAACCTGTTAAGTCCAGGTCTAGATTTCTCACAGAAATGCTTCTAAGAACCATGTTGTCCCCAGAGCTCCAGCCTCATTGCTAACAAGAACTAAATGGGCTCAGCCAATGGGGTCTGATTTTCCATAGCCCTATGGAAAAAGACATAAGGAGAATGAGGCTGCATGCAGCTGTACATGGAAGTCAGGAAGCTGAAGAGCAGGAGGCAGCTATGGCCTTGCGTAGTCCCTGCCATGTTTCTCCTGCCATTAACAAGGGACACATTCTCTCCTGCCTTTTTTTTTTTTTAAAGGTTTTCTATCGAGCAATTTACTTTAGTGGTTTTCATACCATATCTGAGGAAATTAGAGCCATATTAGTCTGGAATGCATTATTTAGTTCCTTCACTTGTTTATGAATACATGCTGGTGACTCTCTTTTGAAGCAGTCTGGAGTGCAGGCTGTAGACTGGCAAACAGACTCCCAGCTTCACATCATAGTGGACTATGTAAACCCTGTGGCTTCCAATCTGCATTTGCTTTAGATGGAATGAGAACTGGGAAAACCATCTGCCTAACTCCTAGAGGTTTATATTTTATAACAGGCCTGGAATTTGGACTTGAGAGAAGAATGAGATGCATGGTGGGCAGTTTTCTCTCTGAATTTATTCAACCTAGGAATCTTTTTAGGCCAGCCTTCACCTGCCAGGCGTCCCACAGTTTCCTGTCCCTTTTCTGGAATCACAGACTCCATATTCCCCTGTCTAGGATCCCAGAAGCCCCCACATCTCACTGCCCTCTCCCTTTTTGTCTTATCATGTTTTTAAATCCCTCACCACTCTGTTACTGGATCACAGCAGTTATCCCCTCTCTGTTTTCCCTTCTCCCATACACCATCTACCACACTGTGATAGATAATGTATGAAAACTAGACACAAGCTAGAGTCATGAAAGAGGTGGAGGCCTCAACTGACAAAAGGTCTCTGTAAGACTGGGCTGTAGGTTAGTCTGTGGAGGCATTTTCTTAATTAGTGATTGAAGTAAGGGGACACACTCAATTGTGGTGAAAGTACCCCTGGGTTGCTTGTCCTGGATTCTATTAGAAAGCAAGCTTAGCAAACCATGGGGGACAAGCCAGTAAGTCCCATTTCTCCATTAGCTCCTGCCTCCAGGTTTCTGCCCTGCTTGAGTCCTTGTTCTGAATTCCTCCAATGGTGAACAGAGATGTGGAAATGTAAGCCAAACACATTTTTTTTCCTCCACAAGTTGCTTTGGTCATAGTGGCCAGTTATAACCATACTATAGCCAAGATTAATCTCGACTAAGACACACACCCTTTTCTAACAGCTGAGCTAGTCTGGTCATTCCTCTACTAAAATCCCTATTACTTCCCTACTGCCTGCAGAGCCTAGAAGGGACTCTAGCCTTGCCTTCTTCCTATTTTTATTCCTTTTCACAAATATGGCCCATTAACGTCACCATGTCCTTATGCTGGAATGACAGCTAATGGCCTTGCCTGGTCCCCTTTTGTGTCTGATGGCTTTGTTTCAGTTGCTAGTGAAGTCTTAGACCAAAGTTCTGGTTCTTGGGGTTTCTACAGAGCAGGCTCAGCCAGGCACCCACAGCTACTAAACAGAAAGGTGATAGACAAGGAATGGAGATTGAATTAATGTGGCCACATTGGGAAGAACAGATAAATGGGTTCAATGACGCCCAAATCTACCTTCTGAATATTGACATGAGCTTTAGGCTTAAAAAAATACAAAACCAAGTAATAGGTTTGCCAGGGAAGCAGTCCATTGCAATGTGGGTAGTCCCTGTCTCAGGATGATGCAGCAAAGTGTTTCAGACCTGCTGTCATTGCTGATATTAGTTCTGGGGAGCATCCCTCTTCCATGAGACCATTTCTTCTGCTCTGTGGTGAAGCTTTATCATCAGAGACAGTTGCCCTCATTTGGGGGTGATCAGTCATATAAGATTCCCTGTTATAACAATATTTATCCATCAGTCAGTCCCATTCCTGAAATGCAAGATGACTTTAGGAGAGTTACTCAGAAAGAAAACAGAGATATGACTAGAACCAGAGAGAAACAGAAATGGAGAACTTAGGCCAGTGACCCTGTAACCAGAGTTATTAGAGAAAACCTGGGCCTCGATAGCTCTGATAAGCTAGACTGGCCACATTTCCTCAAAGGACCAATTAAACAGACAATGCTTCAAACAAAGACAGGAAGTTTACTCACTTTGGCCACATGAGGCAGAGGAACAAATAAAGTGACACTTTATTTTCCTAATCTCATCTTGGGGTCCTTTTGTGAGATTTAGGTTTAAAAAGAAAGAAAGTGGTGTGCATGATACTAAGCAGTCTGGGCAAGATGTATCACTGACCCATCTGCCTCTACGAGGCAGACGACTCTCCTAAATCCTGGAGATATGGAGATGCTGCCTACAAGGTAGTCTGACAAGTTGTCAGAAATGTGTGAAATATCTTTCTGGGAGACAGGGTTCTCTACCGGCTGGCATCAGCCCTTTTTGTTTTCTTCTCTGAAGCATGAGGATGAGCACTGGTGGAGCGGGGAGTGGTAGGGGTGAAGAGAATTGGAGTAGAGATGGGGGGAATGTATTTCACTTCCTTAAGATACATTGTTTCAAAGGTCTGATAGCAAAGGGAAGAACATAAGTGTCTCTTTCACTTGACTCCTGCCAGGAAATTTTCAACCTGTGTCCTCTTTCAGGGTTTCTAGAACTCTCCCTGCAGCTCACATCCTGTGATCCTGGGAGTTGGTATAGAGGCATCTGAACCTCTTCACAGTTCAGGGCTCTTTGTTTGCATGTGCTCACCCTGACTAGAGTTTTCTCAGGTGAATTTTGCTCAGTTTTTTTTTTTTTTTTGCAGTGGGCTCTGTCTCAAGGGCACACCCTTGCTGGCTACCTTCCATCTCTGCCTCATTTTCTATCCCTCCATCATCAGTGTTTCCTGAAACCTCAGCTCACCTCTCTATCTATGACTGGATCCTGGTCTCTGGATCCACCTTAGAAAACCAAAGCTATAGTGCCCTGTGCCAATTTCCTGGGGTCATTAGAACAAACGGCCATGTAGCTTAAATGAAGGAACCTTGTTGTCTCACAGTTCTAGAGGACAGAATCTAAAACCACATGGTTGAGTATCATGTTGGTAGCTCTAGATGCATCTGTTCTTGTCTCTTCTAGCTTCTGGTGGTTGTTAGGAAAGTTTGGCTTTCATGTCTCTGATTATTTGGCAGTCTCCTTCCTGTATCTTCACACTCTCTCCTCTCTCTGATGTACATCTTGTACCTTTAACACCCCAACCCCTTTCATAAGGAGGACAAGCAGCTTGGATTAGGAGAGACCCTAATGGCCTAATATTTTAACTTCATTACCCCTTTTCCAAATGAGATCAGGTCTCAGAATTAGGCTGTCAATATTTCTTTAGTAGTAGACACAGTATGCCTCCATCTTTCCTGACTTGACACAAGCCTTGATATACCTGGGAGGAAAATCTTATTTTTTTCTTTCTTTTTTTTTTTTTTTTTGGTTTTTTCGAGACAAGGTTTCTCTGTGTAGTCCTGGAACTCACTCTGTAGACCAGGGTGGCCTCGAACTCAGAAATCTGCCTGCCTCTGCCTCCCAAGTGCTGGGATTAAAGGCGTGCGCCACCACCGCCCGGCTGGGAGGAAAATCTTAATTGGAAAAAAAATGCCTGATTGGGTTGGCCTGTAGTCAAGTCTGTGGGGCTATTGACTTGATTAATAAATAATGTGGGAAGACCCAGGTTACTGTGTGTGCCATCCCTGGGCTGGTAGTCCTGGGTTGTATAGGATAAGACACTGAGAAAGCTAGCAAGCCAGTAAACAGCATACTTCAATGGTCTCTATATCAGTTCTTGCCCTGATAGTGACCTGAATTCAACTAAGTTATAAGCTGAAATAAACCTCTTCCTCCCCAAGTTGCTTTTGATTATGGAGTTTTGAGACAAGAATAGAACCCTAATGAATTCATTCTCTTTGCTTGTTTGGTGCTAGGATCAACACTTGTGTGTGGCTGAGTTCTGAGGATGGGGCTGCAGCTGGCACTTGGGCCCGCTCTGACAGTAGAAACCAATGTTCTTAGACTTGTTGCCTTAGCTCCTGAAAACTCAATAAACTGCCATTCTCAGGGAATGGATGATTTTAGCTTAAGATTGGAGTCAACTTGGGCTCAGCCAAATATTTTTATTCTATCAGCATAAAAAAAAATCTAACAGTATTCCTTTTTGAAGGCATGACTCTCCCTTTCCATCTGAGGAATAAAGATTCATAAATAATAAACTTCTTTTGGTTTTAATGTCATCAGCGCCTTGTGTTATAACTGCATGGAACTCTCATGGGGTAGGTGGGGCAGACGACTAGCAGGTATTAAAATGGAGCAGACCCCTGACCAATGTTAACTTCTTCAGAATCCAAGTTACCTGCTCTACCACGCAAATTTTCTAGGGTTGCTGTAAAAAAGGCCACATTGTGGCTTAAAATGAAAGGGGTTTATTTTCTTCCAGTTTTGGAGGCCAGAAGTTTAAAGTTAAGATGTTGGCTATCTCTTTGATGGTGCTAGCCAGAATTCTTTCTTGCTACATCTTCAGGTTACCAGCATTGTTTGCTATAACTTGTTCTTTTCTATGCATCAAAATCAGAGGAAAGCAATTCTGGTCTATAGGTCATGGGATCTAGGACCATGGTAGCACCAGGGACCACTCCATAGTGTATATGGAAAATATATAGTTCTGTTTCTAGAGTCAGCTATAATATTTTCTGGATTCTTAAAGCAAATCTCACCAGCTAGATGTTTGATTACTCACTTAGGAAATAGGATTCCTCTGCTGCCTTCAGTAATTGTGGACAAAAGAGAAAGAAGAGGTTTCAACTTGATTCAGCCTGCAGTATATGGGGTCCCACGTGTAGGTATATGAACCCTGAAGTCCATGGCAGGGCAAAACAGTGAGTCAAACTTGTGTCTTTCTTCTTAAGATACTTGGCTGACGATGAAACCATTGGTCATCTTTTAGAGGTCTTCCATGGAGCCTAGCAATAAAGAACAGGTTTATATTATCTTCATTGTGGGCTGTCTTGACTTGGACATTATTAGTTGAGTCTCTTTGTTACTATGGCTTGTTCTGAGCTACATATAATCACTTTCAATCTTGTAAATATCTTGTGGAAAAGATGGGGGCATTCCATTTAGTTAAGTGGAAACTGAAGTCTGCTAAGAGTAGAGGGTGTGGGGGTAGGGTGGGGAAGGTGAAACATCACATGAAGCAAAGGGCCAGAGATGAGTTCAACACAGGCCTTCTGGGCTCCGAAGAACATCCTTGAACACCTCACTGAGCATGCTCATTGCTGCAGTTTTAGGCAGTCAGCAGTCATCCAGGATCCTGCTGCACCCAAGCAAGAGACCCTGTTTGAATTCCATGGGTGAATCTTCAATGTAAAGCCAATTTCAGAAGTCTATGGCTACCCACAGAGAGCACACTAAATTAAAAAGGATTCCAGCATTGGCAAGACAGGAACTCTGGATGCATCCTCATCTTAAGAAATACAAAATGATTTCCCCAAATAGACTCTTCTCCATGTTTCTTCTATTGCCCAGTGCTCTGCTTGGATAAATAATTTACTTCCTAGCAAAGAGAACCAAATTTGATTTATGAGCCATAGTTCAGATATATAAGACACACTGCAAAAATGTGCCTATACAAACCCCAGCCATCCCAGGAGTGTGTATCCTTTTATGACTACAGAGAAAGAGGAGAAGAGCCTTTTTAATCTATTTATTGGAAAACAATTTTAAACTATCAGCATTCTAGGCCCTGCAGAGAAGTACAACATCTCTGAGGTACAAATGTCTAAGACCTTCCAGAATCTTCCCACCTCTGCATATTTCTTCTGATTTGTCTGGCCTGCCTTCTGTGTATCTTCCAATAGCTCCTAATTCCCCTTTCTTCTTTCATTTCTTTTCCTTCCTTCCTTCCTTCCTTCCTTCCTTCCTTCCTTCCTTCCCTCCCTCCCTCCCTCCCTCCTTCCCTCCCTCCCTCCCTCTCTCCCTTCCTTCTTCCCTCCCTCCCTTCCTCTTTGTGAAGTACTGAATTTTCCTCCCTTTCCCCCATATTGACTAGTCTTGTGTCAGCTTGATGCAAGCTAGAGTTTGTTGTGAAGAGGGAACTGTAACTGACAAAATGTTTCCATGAGATGGGTCCATAGGCAAGTCTGTGGTGGCATTTTATTGATTTGTGATTGATGGGGAAGGGTCCAGTCCATTGTGAGTGGTGGTGACATGCGGTCCCAGTCTGTATAAGAAAGCAGGCTGAGCGAGTTACAGGGAGCCAGCCTGTCAACAGCACTTCTTCCTCCACAGTCTCTGCTTCAGTTTCTCCCTCTAGGTTCCTGGATGCAGTTCCAGCCCTGAGTTCCTTGCATGATGAACCAAGTTGCAAACTGAAATAAACCCTACTCTTTTCAAGATGCCTTTGGTCATGGTATTTGTCCTAGTAATAGAAACATTAATTAGACCTTCCCCTTTATTAACATGTATTCATTATACACATGACGGATTTTATCTTGCCATTGTATATATATTTGATTGTTTGAGACAGGACTTCCCTATGTATCTTTGGCAGTCCTGGAAGCTGTTCTGTAAAACAAGCTGACCTTGAACTAATGGAGATCTGCCTGCCTCTGTCTCCCAAGTGCTGGGATTAAAGGCATTTGCCACTGCCCAGCTGTGTATAATGTATTTTAGTCATATTTACTCTACCACACAATATCTTCCCTACTAATCCCTTTTTCTGTTTTCATGCCATTTTCTTTTCTTTCTGAGAACATTACTATATAGCTCTGTAATTCACTATGTAGACCAAGGTAGCTTTGAAATCACAGAGATCTCCACCTGCTTCTGCCTCTACTACTGTGCCTGGAGCCATATTCTTTTTGAAATCTAGATTCTGCATATGAGAGAAAATGTGATATTTGTCCTTCTGAGTCTGTATTAATTCAGTTAACATGATGTAACACAGTTCTATCCATTTTTTCTGCACAATTACTTGATTTCACTTTTCTTTGTTTGGAATGTATACACCCCATTTTCCTGCTTCCTGATTCACCTGCACAAGTCCAGTTCACATGCCACTCACACCACTCCTGGGTCCTTCCAACATCTTGCTTGTTACCATCTCTTTTTCTTCCCTCTATATTCCCACAGGCATTACGAGGTTAACTCTATTGTGGGAATATTGTACAGCTCTCAATAGTATGTACCCCTAGAAATAGGCTGTACTTCTAGCTTTTGCCTCTGGCTGGCCTGATTCTGAAGTGTCTGATGAGGTAGCTACGAATCATGTCACAGGGAGGAGAATAGATGGAGGAGAAAAAGGAAATGCACATCTATGGAATTGGACAAAGACTTCCCAACCAAAATAAATACTGGCTTTTTGTTCAGGGCTAACTCCAGCAACTGAATGAGCTATTGATTTTAGGATATGGCAGAAACTCAAAGGTGGGAATAGAAGAGGGGAAGTATTTTAGTAGCTGTTCAAACTGGAGGCCATTGGTGGGAAAGCTATAAATGTGCTGAGGGAGAAGCATGACATCTTATATGATGTACACGGTGAGATTTAGGATTTTGCCCAGTTCTCAGTTGGAAGTGAAACAGAAATCAGAGAAGCAACTAGTGGTGGAGCTATTGGCTAGTTATTGCAAGATCACTGTTTTGAATTTTAGCATGATTTTTATAGAAGGTGATCTATTTCCAAAATAGCTGCTATAGATATGGGGTTGGTTCTCAGGCTGATGGCTGCAGACTGGAGATAAGATTTTCATTTTTATATATGGCCTGACTGATGTCTGTTTCTGTTGTCATGGGGATGGGTCAGGTAAAGCTTGTGCTCTTAGGAAAATATCTAGACAAAGATCCCAGTGGCTGCACAGCAGACAGCAGACCGCAAAGCACTCAGGCCAAGAAAGCAAGATCAGAGATGGCTTGGAAAGTCACTGACCTGGAACCCAGAGAAGAAGGGTTCCCTCTGGCCTGCCTGCTGATACCCAGGAAGTTCAAGGAGAAGCTTTTCTGATGGTGTTGCTCTGTGATGAGTGGTCCTGGCAGAGGCTAGGGAGATAGTAAAGTTTCAGCTTAAACATTTATCCAAACTCCTATCTCTCCTAGCAGGTCCCATTGACCTTATTTTTCCAGCACCTTTAAAAAATAAGATCTCTAATTTTCTTTCTCTTTTTACATAGTGAGAGAGGCAGGGCAGCCTTTCCAGATACTTGGATAGGTTTGCAGGACAGACCTGACCAATATGTACTTCACACTCCCTATCAGCCTATGGCTCAAGGTGGCCCAACAGAACCTGTCTTGGTACATCTGCAGAAATGAATGGGCAAGGTGACTTTTCCTCAATAAGACCACTATGTTGGATAGAAACAAAGACAAAGAGTCTGATAATTACTCTAAGAGGAAGCCATGCTTCAAGTTGAGTTCACACATGGAATAATAGTATCAAAAGTAGTTTTGACTGTCTTAGAGTTGCTGAATTTCCCCTTGTCTGAAAGCCCTTTTCTGAACTTTGTCCTTTTTGGTTTTAGAAACTTTTCCTTGATTTCTGAAGTTACCTACTACAACAGTTCTAACACATCTTCTTTGGATAAAACTCTGACATGTCACCCTTATCATATAAAGATACTACCTCTGGGCCCTGATATCCCCATTGGTTCTCTCTTTACCCCTTTCCTTTCCTTTCCTTTCCTTTCCTTTCCTTTCCTTTCCTTTCCTTTCCTTTCCTTTCCTTTCCTTTTCTGTTTGGTTTTTCAATCAGGGTTTCTCTGTATAGCCCGGGCTGTCCTGGAACTCACTCTGTAGACCAAGCTGGCCTTGAACTCAGAAATCCACCAGCCTCTGCCTCCCAAGTGCTGGGATTAAAGGCGTGCGCCACCACTGCCCGGCACCCCTTTTCTATTTTGTTTCTTTCTTCAGGTTTCTCTGAGGACTTGTGCCTGACTGACAGGAACATAGTATGGGCAATAAGCTTAGCTTAGTTGGTAAGGCTTACTGTTCTAATTTTTCCTCTCATTTAATCAAGACTATGTATCCACACAACAGAGACGATTATGAAGGGTCCTAAATGTAAAAACGCAAGCATTTACTCTGTAGCAAGTGTTTCTTTGAGCACTGGCTCTGTTGAAATGGTTGCTACTCTCCTTTTGATGGTGTTTAGCAACTCATTTGAGGATCTACAGGCTGTGCATCTATATGGTAACTGTCTTGCAACTGAGCCCTTAGCCACTGATACACTGAATGGGCTTGCAACTGCTCTCCTTTTTACATCAACAAATGCTGAATGACAAGAGGAGAACAAATGGAGTGTGTGGGGAATTGCCTGTGTATGCATGCATGCATGTGTGTTTGTGTTAGGCTGATCTCACTACGTAGCCCAGAATGGCCTGGAACTTAACGTTCTCCTGCTACTGCTTCTAGAAGTCAGGAATTTCAGGAATGTTTTTATTATGGTCAGGTATACTTAATAATTTTGAGAAGTTAGAGACTTAAATTTATTATTATTATTATTATTATTATTAATGTTTTAGTACAAATAGTGCATATCTTTACAAGTACCATAGTATGTGGTACTTATCCCTAGACAAAACAATTCCAGTTGTATGTTTACCTAACTCTCTAGTCACCCATCTTTCAGCTCCTTTCTCATTGATTCATTTCTCCATCCATCCATCCATCCATCCATCCATCCATCCATCCATTCTTCTACCCATCCAACTGCTTCATCATCCCAGTCACCCATTTGACCACCGATCTATCTTTCTATCCATTTGTCCCCCCACCATTCAATCCATTCATTCATTATCCACCAATCCACCTGACCATTAGCTCATCTACCCATTCATCTACCTATCCATCTACTCATCTATCCATGTATCCACCCACCCATCCATTCATATATTCATCCACTCATATACCTACCAACCCATCCATTAATTCATCCATCTACAAATCTACCCACCAATCTGCCCAACATTTGCCTATCAGTTTATCAATTTGCCCACCAACACATCCAACAACCTACTTATCTACTCACCTGGTCAATATCATCCATCCATTGGGTGACCTACAAACCCATCTTGCCATCTTTCTATCTATTCTTCATCACCTTATCTCTCTTCATGCTACAACTTTATAGACATCAGAAGTTAGTATGGGTATTTTGACAGAAAATAACATAGAATCCTGAAAGGAAGGAATAAAAATGAAAAGAGTATGGCTTTTCTTTTCTGTGACTTTAAGAAAATACCTGAGATAATTAATTTATAAGGAGAAAACATTAGTTTGGGTCGGAACTCTACTACAGGGTCAGTTAGATTTATTGTTTGGGGCCCCCAATATAAATGATAATGATGAGTAATGTGTGTGATATAGCAAACTGTCACCTCATATCTAGGAGGCAAAAAAAGAAAAGGCTAGGGTCCCATTATTCCCTTCAAAGTTCCACTTCCTCTAACTTAAGGGCCTCTCACCAGACTTCTTCTTCTAATGGTTCCATCACCTCCCAAAAGTCTCATGCTGGAGCCAAACACTAAACACTTGGACATTTAGTGGAATCTAAACCAAACCATAACATAAGGAGATACTAGAAAGCACTATAAAGCCCTGGTATCCAAGGTGGATATTCACTATACAAACCAGAGTGGAGACCAAGATGTGAATCCCAGCAGGATAGGCTGGTATGAGGGCCTCCTAGTCTAGACTTCAGTGCATGTGTGATATAGATAGGTTCCTTGCAGGTGTTCTCTGGTCTAGGATTAAATTTTGGGACTAACGGAAGGGGAAGCATTCTTTTGGCTGTTGGTGGAATCCGGGATCAGTGTCTCTCTCATGTGTGTGCTCTGTATGACACTTAGGAGATCACCTCAGTTCAGGTAAAGAAACCTCAGTGATTTATAGACATTCCATCATTAGGCAGCTGATTCTTATCTGCTTCCAAAAATGGTACCCTTTGCTCTGCTGGAACAATTACACCAATAGAACAACGGATCTCTTCATATGAATACAGCCAGCACTGTGTTCTTAACCAGGGGTCACCACTCCCAAACACCCCTTCCTCCTGACCTCCAACCAACTTGAGGCTGGTCCTTAGCGAAACTTCCTTTTGATCCAAGTCAGCAACTATATGCTTAGTGTGTATAATGTGCCTTGACGCCATTTAGATTAACTGGCCATTGTCCCTAATCTAGCACTGCAGAAGCTGCAGCCAAGCTTCATTCTTTGGTCTCCTTGCAAGTGTGAGGTCCCACAGTCAGTCCATCCTGCTGCCCATTACCTTTCCAACCACCACTGTGAAAACATTTCCTGTTTCATACAGCAGTTATTCCCAGTACAAGGAGTAGGCTTGCTTTCAAATTTATCAGTAAGAATACTACATAAGACTTCTGGAAAAGTAGAAGCTTCCATAACCAAGATAAGCCTGAAGGCTGCATGGTAGTGGTGGTGGTAGGGCTTGTCCTTGTTTTCTATAGGCCAAGAAGAGAACTGAGTACATGCATGAAAGGGGGATACAAAGACCAGTGTGATACAGCTGCAGCGGTGCATAAAAGGACACCATCTGGAGTTCCCCTACCAGACATTGTATGAATTTACTGAAGTGCCACAAACTACCTTAGGAACAGGAATTTTGCCTACAAGAACCTTGTAACACAAGAGTGATAAGCCTGTTGCCTATCACCAACCAGATGTTGAGAGCCACACTCCTCCTGCTACAGGGGTCTGTTCTGAATTAGACACTTACCTCCTCTGTCTTTCTCCATACAAAAGGCCTGAGCACTCTAGTTTACACAGAGCTAGCTGAGTGTTTGTCAGTATGGAAGTTTCTCTCTCAAAGATGTTGTAGAAGACCTGGGAGAGCCTGCAGCCTGCAGGCTCATCGCCTAATTATGGTATGCATCTCCCTCATAAATCCCCTCTGTGGAAGGGGCTACTTTCCTTGTTTAGATCCAAAGCCTGCTGCTCTATTGATTACTATAATTCAGCCCTAATTGGACTTCTGTGGTGCACACGCACTGATGACAGCCAGCCTGCTGGCAGCACGGCATCCATTATTAATACTGCAGTGCTGGCCTTCACCCTGCTCTGCACCTCCACCCCAGGGAGCACTGGATACAGACCTGCCAGGCTATGTACCTTCTCTATGGTTTTATCTCTACAAAAGTATTTGTTTCTCTTTCAAGAGGGGAGCAGACCACATAACCAGCAAACTATGCTCAAATTGCCTTTATACTGACTAAGGTATGGTCCTTGTAGCATCTTCCTTCAAGTCCGGGGAATGCCCAAGATCTTTCATAATTGAATAACTGAACTGTGTACCTAACAGAGACTTGGGGGAGGGGGGAGAAAGAAGAATCAAGTGGACTCCAGAGATGGTCAAGGTTCAGAGAAGGAAGGAGGCCTTGTGGCACAATGGTAGTACCTGTAACTCTAGTAAAGCCAGTAGGACAGATACCCAGATTTGGTGTATGGATATAAAGTAGAAGGGCTGCAGAAGAAATGTCACACTAGGACAAACATTGAAACCTGAAAGAGGCAGAGCCATGGTTTATAGAGGGGGGGAAAGAGCAATTTCTCTTTACCAGAGCAGGCTTGAGGAGCCTTGCTATCCCATTAAAGCCCACAGACCCAGAAAGAGCTTCAATATTCAGTGTAGAGAAAGTATGCCATCCCAAAGTGTGACTGGTCATTAGCAATAAAGCCAGCAGGCGGTGCTGTGCTGTCTAGTGGACTTTTGGTGAGTCCAATATCTTTAGCACAGAACTGAGCAAGTATGGGCAGTGGCTAGAGGCAGGCAAGAAGAAGCCCAGGGAAGAAATAGTCCAAGGCCACATTTTTCAACCTGTTGGAGGTGTCCTGTCCTGACCAGGAAAAGAGTGTGAAGAGTTCCCATGGATGCCTGATCTGCTCAGACCTTGGAGGAACAGGAACAGGGAGGGTTCTCAAGGACTAAGCCAAGCACCCCTGCAGGTTAGGCAACTGCATAGTGGGTTTGCAATTGTTAAGGACAAAGCCAAAGTAACCATCCAAGAATGAGTATGCAGTCACATCTGTGGCCTGCAGTGATGTTGCTCCTGGACCACAAGAAACCTAGGGCTTGTGTTAAGGGAATCTATTTATACATAGGCATGTAAGAAAGTACCTCCCTAAATTGAATGCTCCTGGCATCTTAGCATGCTCAATTTAAGATCATAATCTAAGTATATGTAGCCACCCCTTTAAAAGGTCAATATGACAGGCAGAAGCACAACTTTACATGCTCAGCTTGTCTGCCAAAGTTCTAGCTAAAAATAAAGGAAAGTGTACTTTGAAGGAGCATTAATGTAAGAGTTTATCCCTAAAGATGCCCAGTTTACTTAATGGCTAACTGTTTCTCTACATCTAAGTTCATTGTTCTCTGCTAACCATGAAGGCACAGATGGCAGGCCTCTCCTCCTCCTCTTCCTCCTCCTATCCTAACTGTCCCAGCAGTTCTGCATTTCCCATGCAAGCTTCCACATATAATCAGGAGCATGGGCTTCTGCCTGTTGGTGCTCAAGGGAGGACACTGGTGTACAGTGAAAAGTGAGACTTTTGCCCCAGCTATGCAAAATGCCAGAACAACTTTCCTATGGAACCTACTAGGATAAGAACCTGGTTCATGCTTGCTGTAATATGAAGTCTTATCAATTTCTGTCTATACATATTCTCTTGCTAGATAAAGAAGAGCTATCTTCCAAATCTGTGCTGCTGAGCCCAACTGCTGTGGAAAGACATGGCAGGAGCTTTGCTCCTTTGATCCATCTCCTTTCTATAATGGGTGTTAGCCAGGGTCTGTGATTAACATCACATGCCAGGTTCAGTCTCAGGGTACCAAGTGGGGCCTGGAGGGAAGTTGAGGTAGCAGTGTATATATCAGATGCCTTAGTGCCTGCATCTTCCTTAGGTCCATGTTGCTGTGTATCTCTGCACTGTACCCCTATTCATCAGGAATTTTATTTAAAACATACACATCTTCTCTGTACTACTTACACTTATGCTGGGGAAGATTAGAGATGTAGCTTGATAGCAAGCAGAAAAGAAGCCTTCTTCTCTACCCTGAACTTCTTGCTGATCCTCCATCCCCTTTGTACCTCTACTTGCCCCATGCACTTCTACCACCATCTGCTCCTCAGCCTTGGAGTGCCACTACTGTCCACATTCCTCCCAGGGACTGTTGGTCCTATGTCCTATCCAGGTTACTGTCCCCAGCAGGCCAAGAGTTCATGGATTACCAGCACTGGCTTCATATTTCAGGTAGTTTCAGCTAGCTGTGCATCTTTTGGATGGCATTATGACCCCCTCCTGTGTTTTAGTTTGCTTATATAGAAAAAAAAAACAAAAAGGATACTTGTACTTCTGTGTGGTTCTAAGAATTGATGGCAGGTTTACCTGCAGGACACCTCTCGGTAGATATGAATGTCACACATGTACTGGCCCTGCCATCATGTGTCCTCTTGTCCTGCTACCCTGCCCTTCTCATCTTTTGCTTGGAATTAATACAGTAGCTTCCCAAACAGATCTCTCCCTGCTCCATGCCTGTCCCTCCTTCTGAGTCATTCTCCTCTGGGACAATTTGTTCCTGGAGATTCTTTCCTGGCTCTTCATGTTTCCAGACAAAACCTAAGATCCCTTCATTGTGCTTATTATCCATGGCTGGTGTGTACGTGGGTGGGAGGGATATGTGGAGCTCTTGAGACTGTGCCATAATTCCAGCTTTACCTCAGCATCCTCTGTAGGTTGGGTCAGCATCTTAATTCTAGCTACTGCAGGTAAACTTTTTGAGGAGTAAAATTAACATTCATTTAATTGTTACTGAGGAAACCTAGTGAGGAAAGTCTGTGGCTTTCAGATGTAAATGACAAAATCACACTTTTTATGTTAGAGAGAGATTTTATACCTGAGCAATTTGCAAACCTCTTGGGACAGATGGCTCACTCTTCTCAAAAGCTTTACTTTTCCCTGCCTCACATTTTTTCATACTGTTCCTGCAGTGGTGCTCTAGTCTACAGATGAAGACCTGGGCCCCTTCAAAGCTATGCTGCGGTCACATTTCTGACGCTTGTACATGTACCCACAGGGCATCATACAAGCCCAAGGTGACTCCCTAACTGGAGGTATTCAGAATCTTTCTCTGTGTGTTACTTAACCCTATAGGCAGTTTCTATTCTTGCCTTTTGCCTGTTTTATACAGGATTATCATTACTCTTGTGGTATTGATTTGTCTGGGTTGATTGTAATTTTTGGGTACTGACCGCTTACTGGATGCAGATGGCTACTTTGCAATATCTCCTGACTTACACTGGGTTGTATCATTGCTGCTGAGTGCTTGCTGTTCCCTAAAGAAACTTCAATGTCTGTGCCTGCACTTTTGCTCAGACCGATGTCCAGAAGATTTTTCTTTGGATTTTCTTTCAGAAGTTTTGTAGTTTCACGTCATATGTTTTAGCTTTTGGATTTACTTTAAGTTGAGTTTGGTATGTGGACTTCACTCTTCTACGTGAATATCTGGTTTTCCCCTACAGGCTATTTAAGGGGCTCTCCTCCCCACTCAGAGCTGTTCTTGGCAGCTTTGTCAGAGATGAGTTGTCAGGATGATGTCTGGGCTCTCTATGGTCTGCATGTCATTCTCCTGTCTCTATCACACCATTGTGCTGATGTATGCCCAAATGAGGTAGTGTGGTGTTTCATTTTGTTCCTTTTGCCCAAGCTTTTGCCCTCTGTGGTTCAGAATTGTGTTTTCCATTCATTAAAGGATATCATTGGGATGCTGATAAGATTTCATTGACCCTGTAGATTATTTTGTGTAATAGGTGTTCTATTTTGCTTTCTGTTGCTGTGATAAAACCCTGGATAAACCAACTTGGAAAAAGAAAAGATTATTTCAGCTTATACTTATATGTTACACTCCATCATTGAGGGAAGTCAGGGCAAGAACTCAAGGCAGGATCCTGGTGACAGGAACTGAAGGAGAAGCCATAGAGGGTGCTGTTTACTGGCTGATTCCCATGGCTTACTCAGCCTTCTTTTTTACATAGCTCATTGTCTCAGCTCATTTGGGTCAGTCAGCAGGGTCTCCAGCGCAGGAGTGAGGATGCATGCTTCCAGTTCCTGTGGTGTCCTTCACTGTATCCTGCTTACTGGAGCTCCAAAGTTGAGACGCCACTCTGTAATGACTTATTCTGCCCCACGTTTGGGGGGCATTTTGTCCTGGCCCAAGCTGCTGCTCCAGTCTGTGGGTCAGGGTCTAGCAAGAGAGTGGGGATGGAGGGGCAAGAGACGTGAAGAATGGAGAAAAGACAGAGGGTCTGATCAAGTCTCTCTCATTGAAAGGAAATCCTGAGTATTTATACCCTTTACTACATGCCTTGCCCTCGTGGACAAGTACAGCTGAAGGCACTATGCCACATGCCTTGCAGCATGGAGACCACGTGCACCTTGCAGCTGGGGGCACTAAACAGTAAAACAAGATATGTGAGAAAAACAAGATGTTTTATCAGAGTGTACCCAGCTGTTGAAAACAAGTCTCTTGTCAGGGTATATGGCCTGAGATGGCTGTAAAGATGATAGCTGCTTTCGGCTAGGACTCGGCTCCCAACAGCTCAGAACCACCAGCCCAGAAACAGCACCACATACAATGGGCTGAGCTTTTCTGCATCAATCATTAATCAAGAAAATGCCCTCATGGACTTACCTGCAGAACAATCTAATGGAGGAAGTTCCTCTGGTGATGTTCCCTTCTCTCAGGTGACTCTAGTTTGTATCAAGATGAGAAGAAAAAACCAGCACAATAGGAATATTTTAAAAACAAGAACCACCTCAGTGTATGAACTCAGGATATTGTCTCATAAACTTGTGTTTCTAAAATTTTTTATTTAGCAACATCATACAATTTTCAGTGTCTTTATTGGTTAAGTTTATTCTGAATTATGGATATTACTTTTGTTGTTATAAATGGGATGTCTTTATTCATTTTTGAATTGTGTTTAAGCATAAATATGTTCTTTATCTTTGTATAATTTTACTCTAAAACTTAAATTAACTTAAATTACAAATTAATTATGTGTATACCTGCCTAAGTTTATGTGCACCATGAATGTGCATGTCATCTGAGTCCAAAGAACTTCATATCTCCTGATAGTCACAAGCAGTATGAACTGCCTGATATGTGTTCTGTAAGAGCAGTTAACAGTTGTGACCACTGCATTATCTTTTCAGCCTCTATACCCTGAAATGCATTTATTATCCCTAACTGTGTGTGCATACTTGTGCATATGTGTATCTCTGTTTACGTGAATGTGCATGAACACTGTACATCCTTTTCCATGTATGCAATTACATCATCAGTAGAAAGAGCTATCCTGGCATTCTTTAATTTGCATGACTTTTCTTTCCTTTTCTTGCTACTTGCTTTGGCTGAGGCTTCCAGTACCATACTGAACAGATATGGCCAGAGTGGAGGCCGTCATCTTGGAGTGGATGCTGGGGTGGGGGTGGGGGTGAGACTTTTCACTTTCCCTCATTGATTATAGCATTGCCTGTGAGCTTTTCACATATGTCCTTTATTATGTTGAAGGAAGTCTTTACTCCTGGTGCCTTTGATTTTCTGCCTAAGGACTCCTCTCACCAAGACTGGACAAAAACGGAAGATTGAGTGGACTTGCAAGCACCTCCTGATCCACTGATGAGAACAAGAAAAGGAAAATATACAAGGCCTCCTCCTCACTGCCTGTGCAATGCCACTGGGTGGTTTGACAACGGTCAGATTGCAATAACTGCCGCTGGACCCAGATTTTGTGCAATTTGGAGCTGCTTTGCATAAATGAATACTTGGGGCATCTCAGAGTGACTCTGGCCAACTTTTTCCCTAAAGATCTGCATTCCTCTTGGTCCTACAGAGGGTCTGCGGGAGTTGTCAGAACTTACCATAACATGCCTCATATCACTGAAGCAGACACAGACTCTTATAGCAGGCAGGGTCGCACAGTAGCTGGCTTCTCTTGGTCATAGATCAGCAGAAATCTTTGGTGTTTCCATTCTGAGACTCTTCCACTTTCTGGGCTCTTGGCACTGATACCAAGATTTTTCTCCTATTTCTTATATGTCAGCAAGAACGTGGGAGTGTGGCAGGGGAGAGGCACAGGCTCAAATTTCAGTTGTACAAAGAAATTTTATGGTTTTATCTGAAAAGAAAAACAATAAATCATTAATGGTACCTTCAGAGAAGATTAAATGAACAAAGCTGCTTTCCTGATGATATAAAGGTCATGCTTTACAGCCTTGATCACTCACTAACAGCACTGCACACTTGAGGGAGAATGAGGAGCTACTGTGGTCTTGCAAGCCTGCTTAGGGAGCCCGAGGATTGGCCCCCTAGGTTGATGGGCAGCTGCAGCACTTCAAGTCTTTCTGTCTTTCTCTTGCTTGCTTGCTTCATTCCTTCTTTCCATACATCTTTCCTTCCTTCCTTCCTCCCTCCCTCCCTCCCTCCCTCCTTCCCTCCCTTCCTTCCTTCCTTCCTTCCTTCCTTCCTTCCTTTCCTCTCTCTCTCCCTCCTCCTGCCTTCTTTTCTTTTCCTTCCTTTCTAATTTATCTCTCTCCTCTTTCTTTTCTTTCTCTCTTTCTTTCTTTCTTTCTTTCTTTCTTTCTTTCTTTCTTTCTTTCTTCTTCCTTCCTTTTAAATCTTATTTATTGTTTGATAATTTAAAACATGTATACAGTATATTCTCTTTAAAAAATGTATTCATTCATTATTTTATGTGCCTATGTGAGTTAAAGTGCATCTACTTTGCATGTGTTTGGTGCCCAAAGAGACCAGGAGAGTGTATCAGATGCCCTGGAACTGGAGTTACATGTAGTTGAGGACCACTACATGAGTGCTGAAAATAGGACCTAGGTCTTCTGCAAGATGCTTTTGATTGTTATGATATCTCTCTAGCCCTAAAAATTTTATACATGCATATATCACAGTTCTATTCTTTCCTAACTGCTCCTAGACATCCCCAACAGTTCCTTTTCCAATTTCATACTTATCCCTTTCTCCTCCAAATCCTTTTCTTGACAGTCTTATCAGGAAGTAAGACAAGCCCATCCATGTGTGTGAGCTCTGGCCTTGCTGTGAAAGTCATCTGTTTCCTCTTGGCATGTATCAAGGGCTGAGGTTTGGAAAGTCACTTGGTTCTTGACCTGTAGTATGTGGATATTGTCAGTTCTCTCAGGCAGGTATTGTTTTACAGTTTGGCTCTGAGATGTCTCTGCTCCAGGCTCGAGGTTTCAACACCTGTTCCCTAGCTGATGATGCTATTTCAGGAGGCTCTCACATCTTTTGAAGGAGAAGATTGCCTGTCAGAAGTAGGTCACTAGGGGTGGATCTGTATCTATCTCTATCTCTATCTCTATCTCTATCTCTATCTCTATCTCTATCTCTATCTCTATCTCTATCTCTATCATCTCTATCTCTATCTCTTTTTCTATACCTATACTTCTATCTATCTATCTATCTATCTATCTATCTATCTATCTATCATCTATCTACCTATCTATCTATCTATCTATCATCTATCTATCATCTATCTATCTATCTATCTTTATCATCTATATCTATATTCTCTCTCTCTCTCTCTCTCTCTCTCTCTCTCTCTCTCTCTCTCTCTCTCTCTCTGTGTGTGTGTGTGTGTGTGTGTGTGTGTGTGTGTTTCCGAATGTCCTTTGAGATGGAATCTCACTACATTTCATCTCAGGGGCAGTGAAAATTCCCTGGTCTGGCCTGGCTGGAACTTATAGACCAGGATGAATTTAAATTCATTTAAATTGTCTTTGACTCACAAATCTGGAATTAAGGGCATATGATACTATGCCTAAATCTTTAAAAAACAAACAAAGACATTTTTCTTTAAAGGGCACATTTGAAGATTTGAAGGCTATTTTAAATCCCTGTTCCCATCATATGTTTTGCTACGTGGCTAATTATGATGAGCATAGTCTCCACTGTGGGCTCCTACTACTGTAAACTGACTAGCTTCACTCTGCCTTCCCTGACACTTTGGACTGAGCCTTCAGAACCCATAGGAGAGCAAATCCCCCTCCTTTAAGTTGTTCATGTCAGGAGTAGCCATGAAGTTGTACTGCATTTATCTGTGATGTACACATGCATTTGTGTACTCATAATATGGTTTCTTTATATTTCCAGAAGCACTAAGGCGAAGAACTGGACATCACAGGTATCACCCTGGATGGAGAAGCATATGCAAGAGCTCATTTGTTACTTAGGTTACAGGACACAGTTAAACCTGGGCTTTACCAGCCTCATGGCATAGACAGGAAACCAAGGTAAAGAGAGATGAGAACTCTCACCTATGGCTACCAATAGATCATGGATTAAGATGAGATTCAAACCCATACCTGGTTATTCACCCAGTAGATTATTTTTGAAGCAGTCTCAGAACTTGGATGCAGTTCCTGGAAATTATACAGTCTTTAGGAATGTGACATAATCTCTCAGTTTATCTGTGACATTAATGGATAGCCTCCCAGCCTCAATTCTAAACAGGATACCTGGTTCTTGAGAATTTATTGACTTAAAACAATGAACAAAGCAAATCAACACACTTGTATGAGTTTTAAAGACTATAACATAGCAGGTGTGGTTTCTGAAGGGTTTTCTTTCATCCCATGCTTTTCTCTCCCTGGTCTGGTTTATTTTTCCATCAGTTTTAGTTTCCATAGTTTCCAGTGGTGTGAAATTCAAACAATTAATAGACAATTCATTCAGTGACAGTTCTCTCTTACTAGATCTCCAACCTCTAATCACCAGAGGCCAACGTCTGTTCCAGGTAGTAATCCATGTCTCCTGTTTTGGGGGAGAAAATAGATTTCCATGCAAGTGACCATCTATAAGCAGATTCAATGAAGCCTGGAGTCATAATCTGCTGTAGTGTTGTTCTTTGTGCTCACTGTCACTTTCTGGAAGCCTGACAGTGTGTGACAGAAGTCTGGTTTCACTGTGGCTGTGAGAAAGTTCTGATGGACATTCACAATTCCTAATCAGTTACTGTCAAAAGTATTTTAATGAATCGCTTCAGTCGTGTGGCATTATCCTTAGAAGCGGATGCTAGGGATGCATGGTTCAAGCATCTCTAATTTTGACAGATATGAACAAACTGCAATTGATAGGGATTGCCCCAACACACACCGAGGGTAACAATCAGTTTTTCATTATCCTCTGCTCAGTTCACTAGGAGTCTTGCTGCTGGCTCTGCCTGTGCGATTTTCAGAAAAACTGAGCAGTGTAGAGAGACATATCATTGCTCAGGAGACAGCAAGGAAAACTACTGGGAATGGATCTTTGAAAAACAACTGAAGGAAGTAATGACTGCCATGTTGCTAGATACAGTGTATTATAGTTAGTTTCAGCCATCAACTTGACTGAAACCTAGAGTCTTTTGGAGAGAGGGAACCTCAACTGAAAATTTTCCCTTATCAGATTGGCCTGTGGCCTTATCTTACAAGCATCTTTTTAACTGCTAACTTATGTAGAAATGTCCAACTCTCTGTGGGCAGTGCCATCTACAAGCAGATAGACCTGAGCTATAAAAGAGTGAACCAAAGGGAGAAAACCACAATTAATATTCTTTTGTGTTGTCTACCTTTGTTCTTGCTTTACAGATTTTCATTTCTGCTCTGACTTCTCTCAATGATAGACCGTAAACTCTAAGATGAAATTACCTCATTCTTCTCCAAGTTGTTATTGACCAGAACATTTTTATCCCAGCAACAGAAACCAAACTAGAACACAGTGACACCTTCAATTTTGACATCACTGACTTTGGCCTTACTCAGTAATGCTCACTGTCCCTGCCTGTGGCTGGTAACTTTAGCTGATAATTTTACCTGTGTTGCAGTGTGGCCTCCTCTCTTTATCCATGATGGTTTTCCCTGCCATACATTAGAATCCCCTGGGTGCACTTGAAAATGCAGACCCTCAGGTCACACTCCAGGTGTGTTCATTTAGAAAACCACGATTGCTAGAGGTAGAGCCAAGACATCAGCCTCTGAAAAGCTCTGCAAGACAGTAATCTACAATTTGGACAGAGAGCTATTAATTAAGCAATGGACTTTGCAGAGCTGCATCCATGTCTTGCCGTTACACCATCTCTGAATAAAGCTGCAACTATGCCTACAGTTTTAATTACCATCCACACTCTAATGGCTTTATGTATTTCTATTAAACCTCAGACCTTCCCTGTGTGCCCCACATTTGCATCTTAGCCCACTCTCTGATTGATACCATAAAGTCCACAGTCCAAAAATTACCTACACCCTGCAAACTTGATATTTTTTCATTATTTCCATTTCAGTGAGTAGTACTCCAGTGATCCAGCTCCTCCTCCTATGCTTATCACCATCACAGCAATATAACAGCAGCCTCCTCCCTAGTTGACCTGTTGATGCTATACTCTTCAGAGCCTCTTGTGGCTTTCCTGAACCTTGGGGTAAAGACACCTGTAATCCTACAGAGTTTTCATTGGCTGGCCCCTTCTGCTCTCCCACCTAAACCTCCATAACATTTGTTTTCTCAATTCTTCATCTATCATGTTTTTCTTCTCCAGATGTATCTTATGAAGGTTTGTAGCTGTTTCCACAATCCTTTTCTTTCCACATATGCTCTAGTTAACCTCTAGTCTTGTTCTTCTTACAGCTGTCACCTCATGAATTTCTTGCTAGAAACTTCCTTGACTTTCAAGACAGGACAAGCTAGATCTTCCTCTTAAGAGCTCCCAGTGGTATGTGATCTTTTAATTAATATCTTTGACTTTCTTTAGGTCATAAGTTATACAAAAGTCACAAAAGTCAATCTTTTTCCTCTTTGTTTCTGGTTATATCCCTGTATAAGTCAAGGTTCTCTAAAGGACCAGAACCAATAGAATAAATATATAACATACAACATACAATGTGTAGTGTACAACATGCAACATACAGGATGCAGTGTGAAGCATGTAACATGCAACGTACAACATATAGTACATAGTAAATAATAATACTTTAGTAGATGATAGTAGATAACATACAATATACATTACGTATTTATATTTATAATATATATTTTATGTATATTATATAAAATACATAATGACAGTAGTTTGACATTGGCTGTCTCATGATGGACATGACATAAAGGCTGAGAATATGGTGATCACTCATCCCACAAGACTGGATGTCTCAGGAGTTTCAATATGGTGTTAGAATCCCAGAGGAATCCTAGAGAGCTGCTGGTCTTCAGTCTACATTAAAATTCCATAGAAGTTGTTTTTAATATAAGCAAAAGAATGTCATGGCAATAGGATCAATGAACTTGCAGATAGGAATGATGGCAAGAAGGCAATAAACAGTTTCATTCTTCCATGTTCTTTTATGTGGGCTGCCACTAGAAAGTGTGGCTCAGATTTAGGGTTGGTCTTCTTGCTTCAAATAATCTGACCAAGAAAATCCTTCCAGGACTGCCCAGAAGCTTGAGTTTTAGTTGATTGCAAATGGAGTCAGGTTGACAACCAACATTAGCTGTCACAGTTCCCAAGGCCTTATGCATTTCCTGCCCCTCAGCAAGGGTGATAACACATGCTAATATATAAATAGAATGTAAGAACATGTGTTTCCAGCCCTTCTATACTTAGAAAGGGGAGGAAATGTCAGGGGCAGCCCTGCTTACACACTGAAGGCCTAAAATCAGCCATAGGCCTAAAATCAGCAATAGGCCTGTCATACATGTATACTAACACCAAGTCTTGGGTCTCTGGAAAAACATTGAAACAGATGGCTATTGTAAACAGGCAGCTTTTGTGGAAATTTACCAGCCTGAGTAGTCATAGACCTTGTAAATAGGTAGCCTTGGCAGACATTACCAACTTAGATAAGAACAAGTGAGTCATAGGCAGAGTCATAGTGACCTGTCCCCTGAACATTCACCCAGCCGATACCTGGTTCTGAAAGATATCTGTATTCCCCCTGAACAACCACACTCCAGTGTCTTCCCCTTCACCACATCCTGCCTTTCTGTGTTTATAACCCCTGTGTGAATGAATTATGATTTGAGAAAAAATAAATAAATTATTAAAAAAAAAAAGAACATGTGTTTCTTGTTCTCTATTCAGAAAGTTAAACCTGAAACACCAGTGACTGCCATTCTTTTTCTTTCCACCTTTTTGTGCTTTGATTTGAACATTGAATGTACGTTAAGGAACATACGTTCTGGGCTTCATCTTCACAGTGGTGCTTATGGATAGTGGTGGCATTTTTAGGAGGTGGGGCCTCATGGGAGGTTAATTAGAGGTTTTTGTGTGACTTTTTCATAGCTATCACACGACCCTTATAAATTTTGAGAGATGTTATAACAGTAGTAAGCATATACCCAAATATTCTCTCTTTCTGCTTCACTCAAGGTGTTGTTGATGGAGGTGGTGTGGTGCCACATGCCTAAAATCGAAACATCCGGGAGGCGGAGAGCATATGGGTCTCTGAGTTCAAGCAGAACCTGGCTTACCAGCCTGGTTTATGTCTTTATTTCTAGCCCAGCCAGAGTGAGATCATGTCTCAAAACAAACAAGACAGAAGAAAATGGAAACCAAAAACAAAAGTGAAAAAAACAAAAAACTCAAAACAACAACAAAACAAACCAAAAAAAAAAAACCCAAAAAACAAAGAAATACCAAAAAAGATGTGCTTGTTTCCTTTTTTTTTCACATATTCCATCATCTGGCTTCTACCATAGCCCTTGAACCCTAACTACACCACTTACACTCTGAACTTCCAAAGGGTGAGACAAATAAACCTCTTTACTTCTTTAGTAGTCTATGTCGGGTATTTCATTGCAGTAATGAAAACCAGACTAAACACATAGATAAGTGCACAATGGCCCCTATGGCCCTCAACTGCGAGATAAAATGTCATCAGCAACATTATGCACTTGACCCCTGAAAGGACATACCCTGTCACCATCCCCACTGATCCAGCTGGCAATTCCAGCAGAACAAGAATTATCAGTGAAAATCATTCACTTTTAATAACTTCAACAGCACTCCATAAATACTCAAAAAATATGGAGAATTGTTTACAGTGGCTTCATTTCATAAGGGAAATTTACAAGACTATTAAAAATTATTAGACTTCTTCTATGATAGGATGGCTTTCACTAGCAGCTCTGCATGACTTCATATCCAGGCTCTGCGGCATGTTTATTCTCAGGTTTTCAAAATACCGTATTTCTTCCACCATTAAATTTTATCTCAGCGACATTGTTTTAAAGCACCAATTTCCCAAGTGCTTCTGGTCTTGTAATTCAGCTCTAGAATGTGTTCCTTTCGACAAACCCCTGGAGATCACACAGGTCCGGCCATGGCTGCAGGGACTAAAACTGAATAATGCACAAGGATTTGGGGGATTGCAGAAATACGAATGTACACTGTCACTATGGTGGTCCTGCTGGCCAGGAATTGGCTAAGACTCCCTGGCAGAGATATAATGTTCTAATTGTGGGTAAGAGGAAGGAATGAGTATAAGGGTGTGAAGATCACAGTGGATCCTCAATTGTCTTGGTTGTAAAATACTGAGATGCTTGTCTGTATCTGTCCATGATGGCTACCCACATGTTGAGTAAAAGTGTGAATCCTTCTAAATTGTAGACCATGCCCACACCTTTCAGCACAGGCTAAATCAAGGGCAAATGATGAGTCTTCTTCCTTGAACCTGAACCAGGGCATGACCCAAGGCTGTTCTGGCAGGAGGGATCATCTTTAAGTGACAGGTACTGCTTTTGTTCCAAACTTCTTTTCAGGGCAGAAGAAGCCTGAGCATATCAGGAGGTTATCTATAACATCCTGAAATGTGTCCCAGGATCTGGGGATCTCTCAGTTGTCAGATTGAATGTCCATACTAATACTTGACAAACCTCTTTTTGTTCCCTCTGTGCTTTAGCCTCTGTCTTAATGTTATTATTGCTGTGATGAAACACCATGACAAAAGCAACTTGGGGAAGAAAGGGTTTATTTGGTTTATACTTCCATATCATTGTTCATTATTGAAGGAAAAAGGACAGAAACTCAACAAGGCACAAACCTGGAGGCAGGAGCTGATGCAGAGGCCATGGGGAGTGTTTTTTACTGGTTTGTTCACCATGTCTTGCTTAATGTCCCACCCAGGGAAAAGGAGCCTGGGAAAGAATGGGAGGTGAAAGCATAGTGACAGAACAGGGGAGAATCAGGTCACAAATTCATTCTTCCTGTGCCATTGTATCAAGATGCTTTCTGGGACTTGCTGGGCTGACCCTCTGGCAACATCTCTGACCATCCTTCCCCCAGGTTCTATAATTCTCTCTTTCAATGACTCTGGGATCTGCCCCTTCCCTCTCCACATATGGAAGTTTCCTGTGTTTCCCACAGTGTCTTGTTGCTCTTGGGAGCTGTCAGAAAGCATGCTAGCTTTTCTTTCTGTTTTTCTTTTTAAACTTTTCATTAATTCTTTGTGTACTTCACATCATGCAGCCTAGTCCTGCTCATCTTTCTGTCCCCTCATATTTGCCCTTTGTCCTTGCAATCCCCCAAAATAAAATATGTGCAAACATACACAAACATACACACACATGTACACCCTACCACCACCAACAATAACAACAACAACCCCCAAAGCATAGAAAACATCTCATTATGGAAGCTATAGTATGTCCCAGTGTGTCCCAAGTATATATCTCTGTCCATACATCTTGCAAATGTTCATTGCAGTGAGTCATTGGTCTGGTTTGAGATCTCTGGCTTCTGTGACACCATCAATACTAGATCCTCATTAGGACTCCTGCTTATTGTACTATTGCCCTGTGTCATAGAGATCCTGCAGCCTGCTGAACTTGCCCTTTCACTAGTCCCAACTGTTTCCCAATGATACAGATTTTGGGGTAGGCCAATTCAGAGCTCTGTATCTGGGCCTAGGTGGTAGCTGAGCTGGTCAGTGTTCAAGCTATCCTTCTCAAACTACCAGGGCAAGCTCTCCAGAACTACTATGGCTAGATCAATCCAATGTAAGAATCAGCAGGAGGCAGGTTCAGCTCTCCTGATCTCAAGCCCATGGGGCTGGCTCACCCATACCCATACCTCCAAAGCCAGCTCCACTATTCTGCCTAGTCAAGGTATGGGGCTGACTCTCCCAAATGCTGTCTCCCAAATGCTGTAGCTTGTGAGAGGCTGGGACAGCACCCCGACTCTCACAGCTTTAGAGCTGGCTCACAAGTGCCTTTGTTATCAGAATTATCTCTACTCTGTTGGCCAGGTGAGGAGCAGGGCCCACTTTCTCAAGTGCTTCAGCTAGTGAGGGGACAGAGCTAGCTCACCAGCTCTCATGACCCCAGGGCCAGTTCTCTTGGTTACTGCACGTGGTGAGGTGAGAAAGGAAAGGGTATCAGCTGTACCCACATCACCTCCCATTAGATGAGGTTTAGGTCCTGATCTCCCAAGGACTATAGCAGGCTCATGCTGACTTTTCAGACCACTGCTTCTCCTGTTTCTGTGGTTCTACAAGTCAGTGTCCTCCATCCCTAACCCTGTGCATCTTCTATGCATCCTCTCCTTACTCTAGTGATTAATTATACTATTAAAGAACCCATCCCCCAGGGGAAAATAAACTGGAATGTGAAGGAATGCTAGGGAAGTCCTTATCCTTGGCACTTCTAGAATGACTGGCCTGAGACTTTGAATAGCATTCTATAGGCTGGAAGCCCTGGTTATTTCCATTTTCTGCTTCCTTGTTGAGGAGGTGACTTTTGGCCATGAGACCCAATAATGCAGTACCCCAAAACCTCAACTGCATGCACTTGGATTGCGTGCTTTCTCTGCTTACTGTCTCTCAAGTCTGGGGTGAATGTTTAGCTACCAGGCAGCTATCAGCACTCAGCCCCAATAATTAATTGACACCATTTTAGAAGTGCACTGTTTGTCCGTGGTAAATCAAGTGGAGGAAAATGGTTTGTTCTGGGTCATCCATGCTAGGGTAGATAATATTTCTACATTTTCTATGGTCTCTTTACAGAGGCAGAAGATGTGGGTAGAATGGTTGAGGAAGACCCATCTCCAGAGAAGCCTGCATAAGGAGAGTTGCTGAGACCTGCTCCAGGGGCATGGTCAGAGATTTTCTGAGTTGCTGATAGCTTTTGTCTCTGTGACCAGCTTTCCACACTACTGCTTGGCAGGACTGCAGATTATTGGAGAGTAGAATCTCTCTACTCCAGTCCTGATTGTGCTCAGATGTGAGGATGATGCTGAGGACACAGAAGGGTCTTGATCATCATAAAGGGAGGAGTTTGAAAACTGCTTCCCCCACCCCGTCCCCTAGGAAGAAACCTTTCCTTTCACCTTCTAGAATTTTCTAGAGAGCTGACATCTTGATTATGTGTGAAAATTTTGGGTCGACTGTTCATTTTAATGCTCTTTCTGAGGACCTGATTTTGATTCATCCCAGGGAAAGCATCAAGATTGGGAGAATAAGAGCTAATATCAAGAGGAGAGACATCTCTCTACACCCCATCATAGGCACTCTGCAGATATCTTCCATATAGGCAGCAGGATGATGAATCTCTTGCAGGAAAAGCTCCATTTCTCCATTAAACAAAGGAGGCAGGGAGAGTAGGAAGGAAAAGGTGTAGAAAAGAGAGAGAGTGAGAAAGAGAGACACAGACAGACAGACACAGTCAGACAGACACAGACAGACACAGATACAGACCCAGAAATGCAGAGAAAACAACAAAGAGGCAAAGTCATTCAGCAACACTTGGGTTTTGACTATCACACAGGGGTCCAAAGTCTGTCCAAATATCTGAGCCACACATGACATGGGCTTAGCAAGCATAAAACTGAGCAGCAAGTTTACTGAGGTGTCCATGTTCTACTATAAGAGACCTTTCTGGAGGGTCTTTAGGGCTTGGGCTGAGCCTGCTGAGAGATAAGGGAACCCTGGAAGATTCACATCTTAAATTCCAGACCACAACCTCTGTAGTTGTATCTACAGGAAACATTATTAAGCTTGCCACCACCTTTCTTTCACTTGGCTCTTGGCTTCAGAATCCCTGATTGTGGAGACTGAATATGTTCTTTTCATTAGATAAAAATTATGAAGGACCATTATCCCTGGCTTAGAAATTAGAGGAAAGTGGTATACTGGTAAGGCAGAAGCACTTGTAGTCACCTTCAACTTGAAGCTGGATGAGGATTTATATCCTTTCTTCTGTCTACTCCAGAAGGTGGATACAAGGAAGGTTCTTCTGAGCACAGCAGCTTTTCTATATTGCTGCTTCTTCAACATCCAGGAGTGGGAGATGGATCAACACCCTTAATTGCCTTGTCTTAGTGCCAAGTGTTCTCAGCCAGAATCTCCCATGTTGGAGCTGGTTTGCTATCAGTTGTAATGTGACCACAAATCCAGAAAAGAGTGTTGTGTCAGGACTGGCTGGGCCATAGGACATGGTATAAGTTGCCAGCTGGATACAGGGACAGCTCCACAGACAGGCAGAAGCTTTGATGGAAGGAGGGGGAAACAATCAACATTTTCTCACTTATATCTGATTTATACACACACAAAAAACTTGTAGTGTCACGCTGTGAAAGACTGGATGGGTTCTCAAGATGATTTTGTTTGACACTCGACATACTTTATTCTCTCTCTCTCTCTCTCTCTCTCTCTCTCTCTCTCTCTCTCTCTCTGTGTGTGTGTGTGTGTGTGTGTGTGTGTGTGTGTTTTGTATCATATAGCAGTTTCCTCTAAAACTAAAACTGTTCATATTATGCAGGATGTTAGACAGAATGTAAAACATTCCACCTTGTAAGGAAGCTCATTAAGCAAAGAATTCAACAGCTCCGGGAAGTACCTGAAACTGACCAGTTCAGTAGACATATTGCTCCCCAAGCATATAAGCAGGAATGACTTCACAGATACACTCAGACCCTTCAAACTGTCTAGGAAGGGCAAAATAGACATGCTGCCTGCAAGAAGCTCAGACCACCTGAGTTACCAGGAAAGGACACTGTCCCATATACTGAGCTGCCCCCGGGTTGTATAGTCTGTTTTCAGGTTTCATAAGCCATCACCTATCCTGGAGTGGGCATTTGGTGATGGAGCTCACTTTGAAATATTTCTGCTCCTGAAAGTGACTCACCCATATTTCCCAATAAAATTAACTGGTTCATCAAGTTAGACTTGGGTGGTATTCTTGCTTCGGTCTTCTGTCACTTCCCTAGCTGAACTGAGTAGGCGTTTGATCACATCTCCCCAGGAATACTGACACACAACACATGCAATGGTGTACATATGTAAATCACAAGACAACTTACAGGAACTGGTCCTTTTCTTCCACAATGTAGATTCCAGAGATCATGTCAGTAGACTTGGTGACAAGCACCTTTACTTGTTGAGCCATCTTGCTGGCCCTAATCCTCATCTTGTAAGTGAAGACACTAAGATCTGGGTAGGTGGACAAGTTAGTAAAAATATTTCAACCCACAACTACCTGTCTCTGAGACAGTTTCCGGTTAGTGTGTGGGGAAGTGGTATGCATTAGTGGGCAGAAGTGTGCGCTCAACTGACAACCTATGGAGAAGTAGCTTACTGCTGGGAGAGATTTCCTGAAGTCTCACATGACTTATCAGGGAACTGCTATGGGCTAGCCACAACATTAGAAAACATCCATCTTGTCACAATTTCTTTAGAGTCACGAGTGTTGTTATTTGACATTGCTTGATGCTGACCTATAAGGAGCCCATGTAGGTGAGACCACAGTAATTCACTTGAGGACTAAAGTGTACAAGATCCAAACCAGCATGAATTTAAGTGGATTTTTCTGGGCAGAGAGGAATGGGTCCAGGCAATGAGAATAATCCACCTGAGGCTGCTACTGAGGCATTAGTAGACAGCTCTTCTTGCTTCGTAGTGCTTGGGTGCGATGCTGGCTGTCCTCTGGTTCTCATCAGGACCAGCTCCAGCATCACAGGAATATTTTCTTTATATAAAAATCAGAGGAAACATATTTAGAAAGATATTTACAGTGAATGAAAACAAATACTATTAATTTATTAGTATAATTAAAACAAGAAACTAAGGACATTTCAGGTGTTTGTAAACATTTTACTGCCATGCTCATTGTCTTTCAGAACATCTTAAAATTAATCCATGAAGCAGCATTCACATTTCTCCAATTACCTGGCACTGAGTTCCTATGGGAAGGCAGGGGAATGACAGGCTGCCACAGCTGGAGCATGTACACTCCATTCATTAGTCTGTAATAAGAATTTTACCATTTTCCATAAAGGTGTCATTTCAGATCTCACCAGCAAAGGAGCCAGGGTGCCAACAGGTGTGAAACTTGCATTAGCATATGTATGAGTGAGTAGAATCACACTTCAAATATTTAGGATAAAACTTTTTAATATCATTATAAAAGTAAAGCAGGTGTTAAATGGCTACAGGATTTGTGTTGTCATTGGGCCCAAATGTGTCTATTCCTGGAAGACTGCAACACAGAGCAGGTCCCATTGAGGCAAGCTCCAGGTGTTTGAGGCCAGAAAAGATAGACAAGAAAAATACCATTCTTGAGGAGTGGAAGCTACTGATAACACCTCCAGCCTCTCTGCTTGTATCATCTGGGCAACCAAGAACTGAGAACCACAAGCTTCTACAAAGATGGAGTCAGGCTTGCAGCAGGTGTATTTGGATTTTGTACCACATCCATGCCCTCTACTGGTAAAAAATCCCTCTTTCCCTTTGAGAAACTGTCTCTGTTCTGCTATGTTCAGGCTGGCTGGGATTGTTAGACAGGATCTTACTATCCTCACTGGACTAGAAAAAAGACAGTATGTCACAAAAGCTAGCCCAGGGCTTTCTTCTTAGGAACTTGGGCTCTCTGGTGGACAGAGGCAAGGATGAGTGAAATGCTTAGAGTTGATAAGTTGCCAGCCAGCTCTGCCAGCATGGCTCCCTGGAGTAGCCTTTGCTCTTGTTTCTTATATGCCTATTCATCTGATGTTCCTTTGATTTGATGAGTTCTCTAATATATCCCCATTAAACTCCACTTTAGCTTGAGTTAACCAGAGTTGATTTCTGTTGCATGCAGTTAAAGAGTCTTGACTGATATAAAAATAACAACGGCAACAGCAAGATGCAGATGTTGCATTGAGTGCTAAGTGCTTTACAGATGTTACCTCTTTCAGTGTTCACAGTCATGATATGAAGTAGATATGATTATCCTTGTCTTGTACCATGGGGTATTCAGAGTCATAAACAGCCCAGACCAAATGATTCTTTGAAAACCTAGTTTGTATTTCCACTGGATCTTTCTGTATTAGTCCAGTTCTTTTAGAAATAAGACCAAGATAGATGGTATATATATATATATATGGATTTTGCGTGCGTGCGTGCGTGTGCGTGCGTGCGTGCGTGTGTGTGTGTGTGTGTGTGTGTGTGTATTCAAGAGAAGACTGCTTATGAGAATTGGCTTACTCTGGTTATATAAGGTTGAGAAATCCCATAATAACTCATTTGCAAGCTGGAGAGCCATGAAAAATGTGATATAATTTCGTCAGAGTCTGGAAGCCCGAGAACCAAGGGTATCAATGATATAATGCCCAGTCTGAAAAATCAAAAGACTGGGGACTAAAGTGGGCCAAGCAGGGATGCTGGTATCCCGAGCTGGAGGAAAGATAGAATTCACCCTTCTTCCTTTTTTAAAAAAACTTAGGTTCTCAATGGGATAGTACACAGAGCTAATATTGGTGAGGATAGATGTTTTGTCCTCAGTCCATCCATTTACATGCTAATCTTTTCAGAGAATGTTGTAGTTTGGATGTTAAATATCCACACATGCCACCACTAGACTACAGTCTAAATGTTTGGTCCCCAGTTGCCAGAATTATTTTGAAAGGTTGTAGAATCTTTGGAACTCATTAGCAGAACTGGGTTGTGGGAGTGAAACTGGGGTGATTGTCTGCTTCTACTTCTGACCTGAACTCACAGTTTCCTAATCTGAGATGTGAGGAGCCTCAACCACAGGCTGCAAGCCCCATGCCTTCTCTACAGTAGTAGGATATATCTCCTTACACTGTCAGTTTCCCAAGTTGCTTCTGCCAACTATTTTGCCAGTGACAAGAAAGGTTGCTGATATATTGAATACCCTATTGCTACACACAAAAATGATGTTTTAGTAGCTATCTGACCACCTCTTAGGTAAGTTGATGTACAGAGTCAATCAGCCCAACTTCGACTGGAACTTTACCTCTTCCTTATCTTGTCTAGGAGACTGCTAATTTACTAGAGGTTTCCAGCTCAAGGCAAAGGAGCTTACAAGTTATCACCACTAATGGCAATAGATGGGCCTAGAAGCTTAGAAAGAAGGCCCAGGTGATTTGAATGGTTCTTTGAGAAAAGTTTCTTCCTGCTTTAGTGTCAGTAGTTCATATGAATCAAGACATTATTAGGAGAAGAAAACACATTCTCAGGAGTGGCCAGAGTACTAGGTTCAGAGAATTAATTAAAGGCTGGTGAGTGAGCAGAGATTGTGCCCATGATGAGATGACACAAGGACTTGGGATGTGTGCGTAAAGGAACAAGTTCAAGAGTTGGTTCAGCTGCATTCCTTTGGAATGCTTTTCAGGGCTGGCCCTGGGTCACATGCAGATGCAACTGTTCCAGGTGTTTCAGAATCAGACGAGGACTGTTCCAGTTCAGACAGCAAACCCTAATGCCTGCAGAAGCCAGGAGCAGAATCAATGGGTCAGGCGTAATACAGCTAGAGCATGAGGCCTGTGCTCCAGTGACAATGACTGAACCATCTCAAGGGAAGGCCCAGACTCACTGGTGGAATTTCAAATTCTCAGATAGTTGTGGGCAGAATTGATTTGGAGGCTAGAGACACTTCCAGGTAAAACATGAAGGGGAAAATTTTATGTATCTGATTCTTAATCTCTCTCTCTCTCTCTCTCTCTCTCTCTCTCTCTCTCTCTCTCTCTCACACACACACACACACACACACACACACACACACACACACACACACACACTCTGTTTCCATTCTGTTTCCATTATAAAACACGGTCTTATTTTGTAACTCGGGATGGCCTAAGGCCTTTCGATCTCCTTTGTCTCCTGAGTGTTGGAGTTACTGGTGTATACCACTAGGCCTTGCCTGTTCAACAAATGAATTGGAAAATACTTAGGAGGGGGCCTGGATACATGCTTTTAAGGAGGGAATTGTCACACTTGAAGTTCTCTTCTCTTATAACTGCGCATTGTTTCCTTTAAAAATTTCATTTTCTATTCTAGATTATCTTAGCCTATATCAGTTAATACACACTGAAGCAAGGCTCTCTGTGAGGATATTAGTGGGCATCATGAGGGTAAATAAGAAGATAAATACAGCTTCATGCTGTGTGTGTGTGTTTCTGTATGTCTGTGTGTCTGTGTCTATATGTGTGTGTGTTGCACATTAGGTGCATGCAAAGGCCAGAGAATAACCTTTCAACCTTGAATGTCATTTTTCAGGAGGCTGTTCACCTTATTTTTTATACAGTGTTTCTTCCTGAACTTGGAACATACTTCTTTAGCTAGACTAGCTGGCCAATGAACTCCAGGGTTCTGTTTGCCTCCCGTTTTGCAGTTGTTGGTTTTCAGTGGTGCACCATGCCCAACTATTTTAGATAGGCCCTAGGCATCAAACTTAAGTCCTTGTGTTTTTAAGCCAAGTTCTTTTCTGACTGAGCTAACCCAACTTTGATCTTGTACAGGGTCTGCTCTATACACAAGACATGCAATTTATCTATTGCTACGGCTTTGAGTGCCTGGGCTCTCAACAACAATTCTGGCTTCTCATGTGAGCCAGAGATTGTATTTCCCTTTGGACAAGATATATTTCTCTACAGACTAAAGCCTGTCAAATGATATTTGTACCTCAGAGTTGGCCAGTAACCCCAAAAGATTACACTCTAATCCCAGAGGTACTACTGAAATCTTCACCAAAAGATCCCAATTATTTTGGGTGAGTTATATTAAATAAGAAATTCTCATCTAATTGTTGGACTATGTAAATACCTTTAGTAATTGCCACTTATTTAAATCCATGCTTAGTCTACTTATATTGCTATAATAGTTTACAACAGACTAGATAAGTTACAAAGAACAGAATTTTATTTCTTACAGATTTGGAAGGTGGGAATTCAAAGCTTGAGTGGCCCAATGTGGCAAAGGCCATACTGATACATCATCCACAGCAGTGATAGAAGGCAGTGTGTGTGTGTGTGTATTATATATACACACACACCTGTATTTGCATGTGTGTGTGTTGTATATACACATACATGTGTACATACATGCATGTACATATACACAAGCTTGGGCTAAACCTATCTGTTCCAGATTAAATGTTAAATACCTCATATGCTCATGTGTTTGAACACCTGGCCCCAAGTTACTCATGCTATTCTGGGGAATTGTTCAGGTGGTGACTAGAGTAAATAGATCACTGGAAGCTTTGGAGGGTTAGAACCAGTTTGAATTCCTGCTCCAATTTGTGATTTCTGGTCCAGTTGTTATGTGTGAAGCCACTGTCTCATGTTCCTCCAATGATGGTCTGAACCTTCTTAAACTATAAGCCAGCAAGATCCTACATAATTCTTCTGTCAGGAACCTATTTCCACAATAAGAGCACTAATTCTTTCATGAAAGCAGAGTTGCCACTACCTATTGACTCCTTAAGAGCCTCTCCTTTTGACATGGTTGGGGATTATGTTCCTAACACTGACTCCTGGAAAGTACTGAAGTAGTAGCAATAACCGTCAACTCTCTGAATGAAAGCAGCTATTAGGCACAGTCTGGGTTCTTGTTACTTCACTGTTGCAGCCACTGCCACCTTCTTCCACTCCCCTCCCCAAGCTCCTTGCTGTAAGGCAAAGTTGGTGAATGAACTTGGATTATGGAAATGGATTTCATTGTGTGGCTCCTTGTACCTGTCTGCTCAGCTGCAGGAGCACAAGCATAGAGCTCCAGGAAGCCTGCCAATTGAGCCTGTTAGTGAGTTGCCACAACTCCAGTAGAGAAGAATGAATGGAAGAACATGCTTTCTCTTTCTGTTCCCTCACTTGAGCATAATGGGGGAGGAAGAAGGGGTTAGTGATCACTATGATGCTTCCCAAAGCCATATGGAATCATTTGGGATGGAAACAGGCCAGGGTTTATGGAGTGAGTTACAGATGCTATATTACAGTATCACAAGGGGCAGCTTATAAATAACACATTTTTCTCCCATAGTATTGAAGAGTGGAAATACAAGATTAGGTTGGTCATTTTCTATGGAATAGCCTCTTTTAGCTTGCAGAGTGCTGATCCTGTATGCCCACATTGTAGAAAGACTGTGTGGTAGCCCTGCTGAGGACATTAATCATAGCTGAGAAGTCTCACACCTTCTCCACCTAGCTACATCAGATTAGACATGACCTAGGGACAAGTATCTTAATGTGATATTTGAGGGATAGAGAGAATCACCAACATTTGCACAAAGGTTATTAAGAGCAAATGCTTTGTTTAAAAGGACAAGTGCCTAGTTGGAAAAATTACTCAGCGGTTAAGAGTTCTTGCTGATTTTAAAGATGACCTGGCTTCAGTTCCAAGAACTCACATTAGGCAGCTCGCAACTTCTTGTAACTCCAGTTCTAGGGGATCTGATGCCCTCTTCCAGCCTCTGAATGTACTGCACACATACGATACATATAAAGTAACATAGAGCACACATACAAAAATAATAAAGGCAACAAACATCAAAGGAGTCTGTGTTCAGCTCCTCTTCATCTTTTCAGGAGAAATATCTGAATTTGTTTTCAGTGAAATTTTTATTCTTTTTAAGTGTTGGTAAAAAATAATTTTAAAATATACTGTGGTACCCTTGCAGGCTAGATTTATAATATGGACCATAGATAACATGAAATCTGGGCCAGCATGTCAAGCTTAACAGCTGTTCTTTGAACCCTCAGAACTACTAGAAGAATATGATCCTTGATCCAAGATGAAAGAATTTTTGTAAGGTACTTTGGAAGCCACTAAAAATGTCATTGAGCTTATTCTAAATATCAACTCTACAGTAGGAGAGATATTGAGATAATTTATAGATAGTGCTTGTAGCTGGTGACCATGGGTCGACTTTGTATCTTGAGAGATCTTTAGCTTGAAAGATTAGGAAGATTCTGGAAGGATACTGGAACCATTAAGCTATAGAATACTTCAGCTATTTTTGAACTCTAATTTGATGCTGTGAAAGTTCAGAAAAGGCCCTGGTTTCCATCACAAGAAAAACAGCCAGAACAGTTATGCAGGCTGTCCTTGTACCTGGCTTCAATTTCTCCTGACAAGAGTCCTAAGGAGGTATAGCTCTTAGGGCTGCTGGAAGGAAAGGGAGAAAGGGCAGCCGACCAGTTAGCATGCACTTTAAAGAGGTGCTCATGGTTTTGTCACACAGTCAGACACAGGTTATAGCCCTCTAAATGGCAAGGTTTTCTTGAACTTCTGAATAGGTGTAAGTAGACCATTGTGTTGAATCCTTAGAACAGTGCTGGAAACAACAAATGGAAGAGAAAAAACAGGCATGGAACTGTTCTGTAACCTAATGCTGCTGAATGGCATTATGTAGGGTGGACTGAAAGCAAAATAAACAGATGAGGGCCGAAGGCTTTCTGGCAGAATTCAGCAGGAAGGGAGCCATCAAAACAGCAGTTCTTAGATTTAAGCCAAGGAAGTCTCTGTGAAACAAAAGGGAAGCTTTGAGCAGAGCACACATACACATACACATGAAGAAAATAGGAAAACTCTATCTCATCTTGAAAGTCCACTCAAGAATTATCATAGCTGACATTTCAGCATGTGGCTTTCTAGAATGTTTTATATGACTGTTATGCACACACCTATGCACATAGCCTACTTTACATCTCTGGAGCTAGTTTACTCCTCTCAGCAATTGAACAGTTCCACACTGTGATGTAGTCATGTGATTTTGACCTTAGAGTGTTCCATGCTTTACATCATAATTGGGCTTTGCTCTCTTGGTGGAAGAATGAATTACTCAGAGTTTTCACAAATAACTCTGCCACTGGTTTCCTCCAGCGTGCCACCCTCTTTTTCATGTTGATTGCTGATCATCATGTCTTCATAATACATTTCCAGAGATGCAACTTGAGGGTAAGGGCTTGAACCTACCCATCTACTGATTCTGGCGCTGCACTCTGGCCCTGTTCTTACCCCTAATCCCATGATCTCACAGGGCCTGTCTGTGCCAAACATGTCCAAATATGTATGTAGCTGGACCTGTTTCCTCAAGTCCCTTTAGCCAGCCATCTTTATTGGACATTTCCTCTCAGCCCCTTCTGAAACTCACTGGAAGCAAAGCTACGAGTCTCCCAATCAACTCTGTATCTTGGATAATTACCAATTGACTAGGGACAGGGTAAAGTTAATCAGCTACTCCCCCTGCTCTCCTGCTTTCACATCCAACAGATCAATAAACTATAGGATTGCTCCTTAGTGTTTTGTGTATATGCTTACACATACTTGTATGTTAATGTGCATGTAGAGGTCAGAGATCAAACTCAGGCTCCATTGCTCAGGTGCCATACACCTTTCTTTTTGAGAAAGGACAACTTATTGGCTTGGAATTAAGGCTAGATTGGCTGGACAGTGAGTCCCAGGGCTCTATCTATTTCCATTTTCCTCCTGCTGAGATTAGAAGAGTCCGGCTTTTTGATGTTAGTTCTGGCTATTGAACTCAGGTCCTTGTGCTTACATGGCAAGCACTTTATCAAGTGAGCTATCTCTTGGCCCTAAACTCAATACTCTGGTTAGATATAGCCAGTCAGATAAACACATTCAAACAAATAGAATGAATCAAAACAACTTCTCCATCCAGGGGGGATTCACACTTCAGAGGAAGATTCAGGTGGTAATTATACAAAAAAAAAAAAAAAAAAAAAAAAAGGTGAGCTATTACGCTAATCATGGCATTTGGTACATAGACATTTTTGACATAAAGAGCCACCTGGTATCCTCAGAGTGAATCACTGCCTCCCTTGTATTCAAGCCTTGTTCTTCCTAGTCCATGGGCTACTCCTCTGCCAGCTGGAAACCCTTCTCAACACTAGCTGAATCTCCCACTGTATCCTAGGTCTGGATCAGGTCCTCTGTAAACTGAGAACTCAGGAGGTACACAAGGAAATTGAGAACATATTGAGACCAAGCCCACGCTGTGCTTGGGGGCCCAGCCAAGAAGAGAGTTAGGTTCCAGATTTCAGTAATGTAGGGGATTGCTCATATAAGGAAGCCACGGCTGCTGGCAAGGAGACAGCTGTGGCTTCTGGCATCTGGTGCTTTTGTAGCTGCATGCCATTTCTTCTGTCTTTACTACCTTCTGAACAATGTCAGTACACAGAGCCTTTGCATGTGTATTCAGTCTGTGTCTTGCCCAAAAAACGTATTTGTAAGTGACTGGTCATCCTTTAAAAACAGACATACATCCAAGTGTGTTTTAATTATCTATTGCTGTGAAGCAAGCTGCCACAAAGTTGGCGACTTTAAAACAACATACATTTGCAACCTCATAGAAGCTATTGGGCCAGATATCTGTACAGGCTTTATCTGGATCTTCTGCCTGAGAACTATGAACAAAGTTGCCATCAAAGTGTCTGGTCTCAGCTGAAGGTCTCACTGGAGAAGGATGTTGGCACAGTTAATTTCCTTGAGAGACATTGGACTGATATTCCCAGATAGTTGATGGCTGGAGGCCATTCTCACTGCTGTCAGATGGCCTTCTCTAGTTCTTTCAGTAAAACATTCAAGTCAAGAAGGAAAGCAATGTAACAGCAAAATGGAAATCTACTTTTGGTGATTATTGCAAAAGTGAGATTATGTTTTCACATGAACTGGGTTCAATTTGTTAGAAGTAGGTCATAGATACCCACACGCATCCAAGGGGAGAGGCTTACATAATGGATGAAGACTAGGAGGATCACTGTTGACCCTTTTAGAGGCCATTGCCATAAGCAGAAGGTTATTGGTGTTTCCAGGTGCCCCTGTCAAGCAGCTCTGCATCCTGCAGGAGGTACTCCACCATAGGCACCTGTACTCTAATCTTTTCCTTGTTTCTGGTAACATACAGATAGCTTGTCCTGGGTGATTCTTGAGCTCTAGTGGTAAAGCCTGCATCTCCTGCTCAACCCACAACAATACAAGTCCTAAATCTACTTGGGATGGGTGAGTATATGGGAAGGGGTGAGGGCTCAAAACAGAGCCATAGCCATTGCATGGCTGCATGCTGTGAGAACAGAAACAGTAGATAAAACTTCTAGGCTATTCTGGGCTGTAGTCTCTGCAAAGCATATTTCTTCCAGGAAAATTGGTTCTATCAGCCTAACTCTCTCTGGATACTCTCTCGACCACTCATTCAGGCTTCATGTGTGCTGATGATGCTCACGGCCTCTGTTTTCCAGTCTAGAATCAAAGTCAGTTAGGCCTGCCCTTCTTTATTAGATGCCTCAAGCCCATAGTAAGATACCTCATATACCAAGCCCAGATCAATGGAGTTATGTAATTGCAGGGATAATTTTGCCCCATATTCAAATTGAGAATCTTGTAGACTTTTATGTGCAACTTTTCCATTTTGAAATGTGTGTTATCTAAACAAAACACTGCCTGTGAGGTGGATTATCTGTTCTGTGGGATGCCAGGGTGTAAATTTTAGATTCTCATGTGTTTACATTACCTTTCAGTCTCTGGGATTGGACCAGATGCACCATTATTTTTGTTGTTTCCTCCATGATGATTGTCACAGTGTATCCTTTGCAGCAACTGCTCAGTAGGCATTAAGCAAATGGCTTGATGTGTTCTTCGGACAGTGATGGGATGAGCATGCCTACCAACTCTGAAATTGTACAGAAGAGTGGTCACTGCCTCAATCAATGCCATCTGAAATAAGCTGTGTGGAGGTGCTACTTCAGACTATGAGGTTAAGTAAGTGGTCTTCAACCCAGCCTTCATCACAGTGAATAGAGCAACACAAAGTTGTTGTCATTGCTGTTTTTCTGAAGCACCTGAGGAGTGTCATAGAAATGGCACTAAAGGGTTTATTTATGTCCACACAACAAATCAAAATGTGTTTGGAGAATTTAGAATCCAAAATGAGTTAAAAATAGTGCCAGGGGACAAAGCCAGCTCTGAAAATCCATTAGCAGCTGATCCACGTTAATGATCTACAGGGAGCTTGACTGCCAGCAAAGCACAGTGAAGCCACCAGATGCCATGGCTCAGTCCCTCTACACTGCATCACTTGGCTGCAGGAACATGTAACCAGACCACTGCCATTCTAGGGATTAAAGAGCACCAGGCTTTCAGACTGAGTGAGGCACGTTGCTTACAATGTCCTGTCTGAAACTCTTGGAGTAAGTTGATTCTCCATACATAAGCAGCAGGTGGGGACATTTTACTTTGCTTCCTGGCTATAGAAAAAGAAAGAAAAAGAAGAAAGAAACTGGGAGTTGAAAAAACATTTGGACTTTTGGACTTAAGTGTGAGTCCTGATGGGACTTTGCCTAGATTGATGTTTCTCAATTGACGTCAGGGGGAAGGAAGCAATGTCATAATTTGAGTATGAAGTATCCATGCACAGGGCTCATTAAAAGTTTGGTTTGCCAACTTTTGTGGGAAGTAACTGAGCCACTATAGCTCTGACTTTATCAGTGGATTAATCTGTGGAGGGATTCAAAATTTGTTGCCATTATTGTGATTGCAGGCAGGAGTTGGGCTTAGCTGGAGGAAAAAGGTTACAGGGGTCATGTTCTTGGGACTGTAGCTTGTCTCAGGCCTTTCTGCTTCCTGCCCCCAATGAGGAGAGAAGCTTTGCTTCCAACTCCATGCAGGGAGCTTCAGAACAGGTTAAATGACATGGGCTGAAACCTCTGAAACCTAAAGCCAAAATAAGCTTTCGCCTCCCTTAAATAGCATATAGTATTTTTTCAGTGATGAAATCTCACAAATATAACACTTCTGTGTATTTCTCATCAGCCACGGGCCAATACTTGAGCATAATTGAATAAAACCTGAATAGTGCAAAGTATAAAAAGCCATGCAATAGACAAACCCCTGGGAGTTTATTATTAGATTGCACAGTCATACTCTGACTTGTCAAATTGATCTCAGGGTTACAAGCTCCCTGCCCCCACAGTTCAGTATTTCATCAAGATCTCATGAAACAGCATCAAAACAGAGGGCTGCCATGTGCCCAGACTTTCGTATCCATATGCCCTGGCTTTGGTTTTCCCTCTGTAGGGAGCTCTCCTTCCTCTTCCCATCTCTTTGCATATAGTATCTCCCCTGAGCATCCTTGAAGGCCAGCTGCTCAGAGATCTGGGAGAGTTTCCCAGATATGAGATTGAACTGTGTCAAGTGGGAAAGTTAAACTTATAGAAAATACTCATAATGATAGAGCTTGTATACAGACTCCTTCAATAGCCAATGTCCATGGGACACATCTGTGTGCCTGGCCCAGGGCAAGTCTATCCCATATATTACATCATCAAATGTCCACAGTATCTTTATGGACTGTCTACAATTTGTAGAGGAAGCAGAGTCTGAGTTCCTTGCCCAAGATGGAGACAATATATGGGAACAGAGAAGAAGGAAAGACAGAACTGGAGGATAGTAACTAACATCTCAGCAATTCACTTCCTGGGTCACTGAAGTTCCTGGCAGGCTTGCCTCATGCCAGGCCCTGTGCCCAGAATTTCTATTTTCTGTTCTGTCCTCTCATGTCTCTTTCCAGATGAAACATTAATATTCATAAGACCAAATTAATGTATGCACCCCATGTAAATGTGCTTGTGTTGGGTAAGATGTTAATAATTCATGTGGCTGTAAGGTGTTGTTACAGGTGTTAGGGCCTGGAGAACTGTTCATCACCTTGCTTGTGATATTGTGCCCCATGACTAAGCAGCTTTGACACCCACTGAGCTGAGAAAAAGCTGCCTTTGCACTATTAGAGCTGTCAGTGAAGGACAAAGATGAACAAGTCTTTGACAATTATGATGAATAGTCAGAAGACAGGAGAAGGGAGTCCCCCTTTAGGACTAAGAGCCTTAAAGTCTGGACAAAACACCAAATCAGTAGAACTAGGTGTCATTGTAGTGACTTCCCTATGGACCACACACCTGTCATTCTTGAGAAGCCATATACTCTTCTTCTGGGTCAGGTTCCTTCCTAGTCCTCTAAGAAGTCCAGAGATTTCATCTTCCTACTTGCTCACCTGCTCTGTGTGAGTGTGTGTGTGTGTGTGTGTCTACATCTGTCTGTCTGTCTCTGTCTCTCTGTCTCTTTCTGTCTTTCTCTCTGTCTCTCTGTGTGTGTGTCTACCTCCATCTGTCTATCTGTCTGTCCGTCCCCCCCTCTGTCTCTCTCTTTTTCTCTCTCTGTCTCTGTCAGTGTGTGTGTGTGTGTGTGTCTTTCTCTCCTCCTTTCTATTAGCTTGTCTGTCCACAGTTCCACCCTCTGACTATTTTCCTTCTATTTCCTCCATCTTCCTTTGTCAGTATCTTCTGTGTCTCACTGTCTCTCTAATATCTCTGTGTATCTGAATCTCTGTGTGTCTTGTCCCAACTGCTTTCCCATTCTATTTCATGTACACTGAAGAGTTCTGCCTGCCACTCTTCTCCATTTGCTCTTGTCATTATTGGTTCAAGTCTCATGGCTGACCATTTCAAGTTCTTTCCTCAGATGTGGTCAAGACTTTTGTCTCACTGTGAGATTTTCCAAAAATGTGGTGGGATGGAGAGACCAGGATTTGGAGACGGCAATCAGACAAGTAGTAAAAAAAAACCCAGAAAACTGGTGTTTAGGAGCTGTACTGCCTGATGGGCAATCAGGGCTTAATCCTGCTGTGGCTCTAGGACATTACCTACAAGATGATCCTCATGGCGTGTTGCAGGGGTCTGAGCAAATGGTCTCCTGGAGGAATGGCCAAAGTCTTGGGCAAAGGTGCCTTTTCAGATTGGAGATTTTCCTAAATTTGGACATTTCCTTGGATCAGCTTATGGATTGTTGTGGACTTAGGAAAAGTCCCAGTATGTCACATTGCAGAAACTTGGCAGGTTTTCGAGGTGGGATGCTTACCATGTATGTATACCTGAAATCTTAGCTGGTCCCAGAGACAGGACAGGGAATCACCTGTTACAAGCCCTTGTCTGAAAATTACACTCAAGGACCAATCCACAGAGTGGTAGGAAAGTTAAGGCTCCAGTGACATAGTTTTGCTTGGTCTGCTGACTATTTTTAGATCAAATTGACACAAGCTAGAGTCATCTGAGAGGGAAGAACTCCAATTGAGAAACAGCCTTCATAAGATCAGGGTATAGAGAAGACCATAGAACATTTTCTTAATTAGTGATAGGGGAGGGTCCCAGCTCAGTGTGAGGGTTGCCTGTCTTAGTTGCTGTAAGAAATCAGGCTAAGAAAACCATGGAGAGAAAACTAGTAAGCAGTTTCCACCCATCTATGGTCTTTGTATCAGCTCCTGCCTCCAATTCCTGCCCTGTTTTGAGTTCTTGTCCTGTCTAGATGATGAGTGGTAATAAAGAGGCGTAATCCAAATAAACCTCCTTTTCCCTTCAGCTTGCCTTTGGTCATGGCATTTCACCACAGTAATAATAACTCTAAGACAGTTGATGCCTTTAGCAGCTTCTGCATCCATTTTGAAGCCTCAGCAGCCTGACCCTACATGCTCAGTGTCTTCTCACCGCTTTTGTTTCCACACCCTGATCTGCCCCTTCCTAGTTCTTCTCTTCACTCATGAAATACCTGTAGGCCTCTTAGGTCCTACCTCTATCATAAAACCTCCTCTAGCCAATGTTAGTCAGGATAAACTCTGTCCTTCTTGTTAACTGTTACTAATTTCTCCTTCAGCAACTTTTCTTGAATGAATTTCTGTTTCTTTTCTTGGAGATACTGTGCCAGGTGCTAAGGTTTTGTACTCTGGAAAGTGGAACACACATAGGTTGTGAGAATTGTTTTGTCATCCTGTAGTATACTATAACTCAGCATGGGGCTGGCTCGTGTACTCTTGTTACTTCTTTTCATTCTGAGAGACTAGTATCCACTCCTTGTTTTGTTTAAATCCCTCAAAAGAAATAGTCTCTGTGTAAACCTTGTGTTTACCTTGCTTAGATTACTATTGCTGTGATGAAACACCATGACCAAAACCAGCTTGTGGAGAAAAGAGTTTATTTTACTTACACCCCCACATCACTAGTCACATTCAAGGCAATTAGGGCAGGAGCTCAAACAAGGCAGGAACCTGGAGTCAGGAACTGATGCAGAAGTCCTAGATGTCTTTACTGGCTTGAACCTCATGGCTTACTCAGTCAACTTTCTTATAGACCCCTGTACCATCAGCACAGAGATCTCCCCCCCCCACACACACAGTGGTTTGGGCCCTTCCACATCAACCACTAATTAAAGAAATGTCCTATAGTCTTGTCTACAGTCCGACTTTATGGGACCATTTTCTCAATTGTGGTTTCCTTCTCTCAGATGACTCTTGTTTGTATCAACTTGACATAAAACCCATCCTGCACACTGTCTCAGTGCTGACACCTGACAAGTCGCTTGAGCTTCTGAAAAGCATTCAACTTCTCTGGAAGTTGAGGTACCTGAGTAGGTGCCATTAGCCCTATTCACAGAGGCTGCATCAGAAGTTGACAGCCCCTGTAGTGTACTATACCTCCTTTCCTCTCCAGAGGAGAGTCCATCTGTGAGAGCCATTAAGTTCAGTGATATATACTGTCCAAGGCAGCTATGTTCTCTTCCCCTTGTTGATGAGAAACCTCCCTGAATCCCTCTTGTTGTATAATCCTTGGGCTTAGGCTGTATGGAGGGAGGCTGTAAGGATGCAGAGCTTCATTATAACATCAACCTTAGCATGTTCTGGCTGGACATTCTGATAGTCTCCAGAACATGGTGACTACAGGGAATGTGCAGCAAACCCAGAAGAGTCCTATCCATTTGACTTGTCCTGCTTTCTAGTTCTCTGCTAAACTCATAAAGGATTTATAAAAAGAAATAAAGCTGTAGGATTATTGTGTGTGTGTGGGGGGGGGGCAGGTTCTATTTTTTAAAAGTCTTGAAACTGTGGAATGAGTTCTATCTTAAAATATTTATATTTACAATTTGAAATAAGAAAAATAGAGTCTATAAACTGATGGGCGGGTTGAAATAGAACATCAGTCCATACTCCTCCATAACTGCTAGCTTCAGCCCTATCATAGTTAACTTTAGCTGTCAACACACCAGAGAAGAGGAAATCTCGAGTAGGGAATTTCCACCATTTTATTAGACAGATTAGAGATGTTATAGGCATGTCTGTAAGGGCGTTTTCTTAATTGCTAGTTGATGGAGGAAGACTCAACCCACTCAGGTGGTGCCACACACCTGGTCTTTGATTGCATAAGAAAACAGACTGAGCAAGCCTTGGGGAACAAGTCATCTGCACAAGCTGGTAAGCAGAAATCCCCCATGGTTTCTGCTTTCCTTGCTACCTCCTGGTTCCTGCTTTGAATTCCTGCCTTGGCTTCCCTTGATGATGAACTGTAACCAATAACCAAGGAAACCCTTCCCACCCCAGTGGCCTTTGGTCATAATGTGTACCACAGCAACAGAGAAGCAAACTAGAACAAGTCCCCTTCCTCCCTAATCCCAAGAGTTATCCCAAAAGGTAACCATGACTTATAAATTTAATGTTCACCATTGTTTAATTTTCATTATAATTCTATTGAATTACATCTTTCTAATTAAACAGATCATAATTCATCTCTGAAATGTCAGTGTTTCTGTTATATATGCTTTTGAACTTTGTAATATGTAAACTTATGCTATAAAAATATTTTTATAAAGTCTCTAACAATAAAAATGTAGCTACTGTTCACTTAGTCGGTTTTCTGGTATATGGAATCAAATGCTGTGCAGTGATACATATGTTTATATAGTCACTAATAGAAGATTTGAGGTTTTAAAAAATTGATTGTGTTTAACAAATCATGCCATCATGAACCCTTTTGTGCATTGATTATGATGTGCATTTGTGGGAGTAGGAGCGTGTATTAACATCAGTGAAAGTATTTATGATCAATATTTTATAATGCCATTGTGATGACCAACTTGGTTGTCAATTTGACTACACCTGGAATCAATTAAATTCCAAGCAACCTGGAATATGTGTGAAGGATTTTCTTGATCAGATCATTTGGTTTGGGATAACTCTTAAATCTAGTCCACATCTTCTGGTGGTAGGCCACATAAAATAGCATGGAAAAAATAAGCTTGGTCTGTGTTCCCTCACTCTTGCTGGCAAGTTCATCTATTCTGGGGCTGAAGCATTCCTCCACTGGTTTTAGAACCTACATCATCAGGATTCCAACACAGACAACAACCAGTAGTGTTTAGGAATCCTTGGGACTCCAGCACCAGACTGGGACTGCTGAGACATTCAGTCTCAAGAGCTAAACAACAGAATTCTTGGCTTTTCTATTGGGAGAGAGCCACTGTTAGATCACTGACCACATCCTGTAAGACATTCTGATGAAGCACCTTTTAATATATACCTATTATATCAGTTCTTTTTCTTTAGAGAACTATGAATAAAAGTCATTTTCCCTATATTGAGAAGTAGTCCTTAGATACTGTGTTGTAATGTGCTTACCCAGAATGTAAAGAAATTAATGCAACTTTGGATGTGATAGTGCGGGGCGCCGCCTCGCCGAAAAGGAGAACGCCACGCTTCAGGATTCTTCTGGCAGCATTTTTATTACAGCTCTTTTAGTGTTACAGCTCTCTTAGAAGGTAGTGAGGCGAGGGACCCCAAGCCCCAAAAGCTTATGGCTTATATAGCGCTTTAGGAGATGTGCCGCACACTCATTGGCTCTTATGATGTCGCCAAATTAGCATACTGATTTTCGCGCCTTGCGCAGGCGCACATTCAAGCAAGGCTCGCAAGAAGAACCAGGAAGCAGGAAACCGGCGCCATCTTCCGATGGCGGACGCGGCTCCTAACATGATAGAAGATAGATAAAAGTCATAAGGTATGGTGGTGCACACCTTTAATTACAGCACTCAGGTAGTAAAAATATCTGAGGATAACTAGTCTACATAGTGAGTTCCAGGCCATTCAACGTGGCCTAGTGAGACCATGTTTCATAAAAAAGAAATTCATAATAAATTCGGGGTGAATAAGTAGATCAGGAATCAGAATAAAATGCTTGTATAATAAAGCTTATTTATAAAATTATAGTAATCATATCAATAGAAGAGTTTGGGTTAGTAACATGAATAACATATACAAAATTCTCAAGAATTGATTTCTTGAAATATTGGTGAATTCCCAGTAAGGATCCATACAACAGCAACAGCAATAACAGTAGAATTCAGATTCTCTCTTTAATTTAAAAGGCAATATTCCTGAAAAAAGTAATCTATTAAAGATATAAAAGCAGTTATCCTGAGCTTTATTACTATTCAGGTGTAAGACAAAGTGTTAGATTTCAGGATTGGGTCAGTATGCAGAGCTGTTCTGCAAAAATACTTGTCCCCAACAAGTGGTCACATGGAAGGCATACTGAGTCACCATGATGTAGGACTCTTTCTTTTTCTACTTGTTAAATGTCACCAATATGCTTTACTTGTGGCAGTCACAGACTTCCAGAAACTGTTCTAGAGGGTGGGGGCAACACCATTGTGACCATCTTCTCTATGGTATATACCAAAGAATGGAATTTCAGTAGACTATTAACACAGTGATCTACAACTGGCCAAGGAGCACAGAATGAGATGATCCATCATGTTTTGTCCTAAAGGGAATATACTTACTATAATCTGATTCCCAATACTCAGGGATTGTTGAAGAGGGGAGTGCAAAAAAGTGGTACAGTATAAGACAACTGATAAATACAGGCAAACATTTTCTGGACATGAAAGAGCAGCTGCACATGTGAACTCACAGAAGTTGCATCAACATGTACAAGATCTGTGTGAACCCAAGATAGAATATATCCTAGCAAGGAGAGAAGAGCTGGGTACACAGTTGCATCATAAGCCATAGAGCCACCTGTAATTGATAACTACTGGGAGACTGAGAGACTCTTATCTCTAAGAGAAAGAGTCCATGGTGACTCAACCATACTCCAGTAGAGTATCACTATACATCCAAGAATATTTAGGTAGCAGAATTAATCTCAAATGATTAAAGACAAATGACACAAAGTTGGGTGATGATTAAGGAAAGTATGACTAAGGGAAGAGTTAGATGGGGGATGAATATGATCAAAATATATTATCTGAAACTCTCAACGAACTAATAGAAAATCACAAATAGTGTAACTGCTGTGCTAGGAAGCTAAATGCATATTTTTACCTTCTTAGGTACTAATGATTGACTTTTCCAGTATAGTTGTATATGTACACTGTCCAACCATTTATCTCCAGAGACTCTATTGCTTTGCATGCTTATCTGTCCTTGGATATGTCAAATTTTACATTAGTATCTGTTCAGCACAATAAGAGATCTTTTAAAAAGAAACCTTATCTTTAATTGTTTTAAACTTCCCATGTTATTAAGTAGTTTTAGTTTTTATAGATAATTATTGTATTATGTTCTATTGATGCTTATGTCACTTTCTTATAACTTTTGTCTCATTGCTTGCTCATTTTTAAAGAGTTCTTTATTTCATTGTATACAGATGTACTGTCAATTATACATGCACTTATTTCTTTTTCAGTTGTCGACTTCCTGATTTTTTTCTACTCATTTTATGGCATCTACTGATGAAAAGTTTATAAACATAAATAAAACAGTCTTGTCTAGAGTGAGAGTCTAAATTGGAAGTCTCCATTGGATCCCTCCTATCAGAGATTATGTAACCCCTGAAAAAGAGGAAAGAAAGAATGTGGGAGTCAAAGGGGATGGAGGACACAGGAGAACATGGGCCACTGAATTAACTAAGCAGGGCTCACAAAGACTGAAATGGCAAGCACAGGGCCTGAATGGGTTTGTACCAGGTCTTCTGCAAACAGGTTATAGCAGTTAGCTTGGAATTTTTGTGGATCTCTTAATAGCAGGAGCAGGTGTATCTCTGACTCTTTTGCCTGTTCTTGGAACCCTTTTCCTTCTATTGGATTACCTTGTCCAGCCTTGATTTGAAGGCTTTTGCCTTGTGCTACTGTACCTTGTTTTGTCCTATTTGACTGTTGTCTCTTGGAGGCCTACTCTTTTCTGATGATCTGAGGATCTGATGGATCTAGGAAAGAGGGAAGCTTGAGGAAGCTGGAAAGAAGAGAGGAAGGGGTAACCATAGTTTTGATGTATTATATGAGAGAATATTTTTAATAACTATAATTTAAAAAGAGAAACTTTCCTGTCTGGCTTTTCCTTGGACAAGGATCATCAGTGGGCTTCATAAACCTATTAACACACTAGCATTTTCCTCATCCATCTCTTGTACAGATATGAACTTTGAACCGTCTTTTCTTCCAGTAGACAGATTTCCATCGCATCCTTAAAGTGCCAGGACCCGTTCTTTCTACTGCCTGAAACATTAGTTCAATCTCTATCTGTAACCTTAGACACCCAAAGAAAAAAAAAAAAAACAGTAGTCTGTCTTAGAGTTAGCCAGCACATCTATCAATCAGCTCTGATGGCTACTCTAAGGTTGTCATTCCATTTGTTTAGTGTACACATGGGAAAGATAATAAAAAATTGAATTTGGGAACTACAGAAATGGCTCAGTAGTTAAAAACACTGGTGGTTCTTCCAAAGGACTGGGGTTTGATTCCCATTACCCAGATGGTGGTTTACAACCATCTGTAATTTCAGTCCCAGAGTATCCGATGCCCTCTTCTGGCCTTTGTGAGTATCAGGCATGCACTTTGTACACAGACATATAGTCAGTTATAATACCCACCCACACAAATAAATATTTAAAAAACAGAAAGAAAGAAATTGAGCCTTTTGTACCTTGTTATCACCCTAGTCCCAGTCTTCCCACTGGACAGTGGCCATATCCAGGGCACATGATCACCAATGTATGAAAACAGGCTTTCAAAGCCAGACAGTCTCATAAGCTTTCTTTCTGGTGAATAAAATCATGAGAAAAATTTTCTTTGCCTAGTTAAAAAGATACTAACCTCCAAGGAGATGGTATTTCTTACAAGAATGTTCAGATCTACCTAGCCCCTCAAAAGATATAGAATGTTTCATAAACCAGCATTTTCGGGCTTACTCAAGTCACCCTACATCCAGCTCATATCTGTTGCCAAAGACTGGAACCCAAAGAGATTTCCAGAGCAGAATTCAACATCAGTCCACTCCGACCTCCACCCCCCCACACACACACTCTTGGTGGGAGATCTAACTGAGCCTTTAGCCTGAGGATAATTAGATGGATTTTTTGCTTAATGCATTTTCCAATCAATACAACAACTTAAAGATTAATTATAAACATTGAATATGGTGACAAAATGCTACATCAAAGAAATCTACTCATCTTTATGGATTAAAAATTAGTGTTGGAGGTAGATTTATAGCTGACTTGGGCAGCCCACAGAACAGTGAAGCAGAAAGCTCTCTCCTTTTTTTGAAGAAGCACTTATATTGTCCCCAGGGGTGTGCTATGATTTGAATATGGTTTACTTCCTCCAAAACTCCTGTTGAAATTTAATGCCTGTTATAATGTATTAAGCAACGGAACTGGGTATAAACTTTAAGAAGCCCTTATGCATTCATTAATCCATTCCACTGAGGATTAATGGGCTAATGGGTCATCCATTCTAACAATAGGCTGAGAAGTGCTCTCTTGTTCTCCCTATCTCTCACCACATGGTGTTCTATGCTGTCCCAAGATGCTGTAAGCTTTGGACTTGAACCATTTATCCAAGTAAATACATTTTCTTTATCATTCTCTGAATCTGTTGTACTGAGACATTAACAGCAGAAAATGGACTAAATCTCTTGGGTTAAGAGGAGGACAAGAAAGTAAAGTCTTCTCCAGTAGAAGGGAGCAGAAGGGTGTGTGTTTCTTTTAGTATGTTCTTGGTGCTTTGCCTTTTACACCACTGGGGTGAGGAAATTCTTCAGTCTCCAAAATTGCCACTCCATCTGTTAATGAGATTTTACAATGTGACATTTCATCTGTGCTAAGTTCCAGCAAACTAGGAAAGTCACATTCAAGTTCAAGTTGGGGTGACATGGCTAGCAGCACACAGAGTCCCTGTGCATCTCTTCCTGTGCAGAAGAGCACCAGGGCTGGCCTGGCTTCTGCTGCTGGGCAGATGAGTTAAACATATTAGGCAGGGCAGGGCTGTATTAGGGCTCTTGTGAGAACCTGGAAAGGAAGGGCTGGCACAACATGCTTCATTCCTTTACTGAAAAATAAAAATTTAAAGCCTCTTGTTAAACTGATCTTCAAAGCAAAGGAGGAAAGGAGATATGCTGGCTTTATTGCATTTGTGCCTTTAAGGCCCTGGTGACTGTGAAAGCAGTCTCTGCTACTGCTTTGTGGAAGGCAGCATCTGGCAGCAGCAGCCTTCTGCCGAGGACATGGGTGCAAATGCTTCTTGACAATTCTAATCAACGAGTCTTCTCGTTAGCATTCAAGATGGCTGAGATGATAAATTATATGAATAATTTTGGTTCTTTGTCAAGGCGTGGATGATATCTTCCCGCACACATCTGTAGCTTTGCATACTTAATTCCTGCCAAAAGGAGCAGACAGGAGGTGGGGCCTGGCACATCCCTGGTGCTGCAGAAGTGACACAGCATCCTGGGAGATTGGGTTAGGGAAATAGATCAGAAGACAAGTTCCCCAGTTAGCCAGGGACCTTGAAAGAGAGAGTACTTGTCCTGTGACTTCTAATCTTGGAAAAAGAAAGAGACTCAAGTTGAGCAGGGGTTATTTAGAGGTGGGTTGAGTTAGGTAATTGAGGCAATCACATTTGGATACCATACTTCTTTTGTCTTCTCACAGAAATAAGAGATAATTTATTTTGATGATTAACTGTGCTTCAGGAACACAGATTTATGTCACCCCAAATTCCATGTTCCAGCATGGAATCAGTTTCATGGAGTTTGTTTGTTTGATTATTTATTTTAAGCGACTTTTAAAAAAATTCCCTTTACATCCCAGTCACAGCCTCCCTCCCTCCTCCCAGTCACAGCCTCCCTCCCTCCTCCCAGTCACAGCCTCCCTCCCTCCTCCTTTCCTAGTCCCATCCTTACAAATCCCTATCCCCATAAGCCCCACCCCTTCTCCTCAGAGAAGGGGATCCCCCACTGGATACCACCCCCACTCTGGAGCATCTAGTCCCATCCACTGCTGGATGGAGCCTCTCAGGAGACAGTTCCTTTTCTGCAAGCATAGTGAGTATCATTGATAATGCCAGGGGTTGGCTTTCTCACATGAGATGAGTAACCCCAGCTTAGTTCACAAGACTAGGCAGGTCTCTCTCTGTCCCCCCTCCTCCCTCTTTCTCTCTGCACTTGTTTCTGACCAGTGTCTTCTCTCTGACTCTTAGCTACCACTAGCTCCTGCCTGACTCAAATGACTAGGTCTATCTCTCTCTGTCTCTCTCCCTCTCCTCCATGTGTTCTCCAGCTCAAGGGCAAGATGGCGGTGACTCCCTAGCCTCCACTCTGCCCATCCCCAGCTCCACAGAGAGGTCTCTTTCACAGTGAACAGCTGTCTTTCAGGCCACAGCACCTGCCGTGACTCTTGTTCTAAGACTCTTTCCCTTGGTTGAGAGATTCCTCTTTCATTTTGAGCTTTCAAGAGTGCCTACTTCAGTCTTTCACGTGCTGCCTGCTATTGTAGTTTTCTTTCTCTTTTTCTCCCCACGTGTTCTCCAACTCAACATGATGGCTGCGACTCCCAAATCTCTGCTTTCTGCCCCTCCCCCAGGGGTCAGCCTTTCATGTGCTGCCTGCCAGCTTCTCCCAGGAACTGCTGGTTCCAAGCCAGCCTCCACGTGTCTCCCTCCCATGACTCAGTCTCTCACACAGAATCTTACTCCTTCTGACTCTGACTGTCCTATCAAGCCTCTATGTTTCTTCTTGGAGCTTTTCTTCAAGGTTGGCCTTTTTCTTCTCTAAGACTGCTAAGAAAAATAAATGGGAATACCCTGGCCTCTCTGCTAGAGCACCCAGCCACCACATGGCAGCCCAGCTACCACATGGCAGAGCAGGCTCCTCCCCCACTGCTTCTAAACCCGACATTAATGCTTTTCTCCCCAAACTGCCATTAATGCCTTTCCCCCCAACAGGAACACCTAAAACAACAGTGTTCGTGCTTTTCAACCCAAAATTTTCTTGGTTTTGTTTAAACGTTTCCTTTTCTCCTTAACAGGAACACCTAAAACAACAGTGTTCATGCTTTTCAACCCAAATTTTTTTTCGCTTTTTGTTTGAATGTCTTCTTTTCTCTCTAACTCATGATATGTGTCCAACATTTTTTTTTTAATTTTTAAGACTTCTTCAAGGTTCAAAGGTCATCTAATCTACTTCCACAGGTCAAATCAATGATGCTGATCACTATTTTTCAATCTTTAATTAACAACTAGTTTCCTTTTACAGAAAAACTGTTGCTGCCTATCCCATATACATAATTAACATGATGTTTTTCTTCCTCAGCCATCCAAAACAGACTCAAAGATACCTTCCAGGACTAAAATTTCCTCAAACACCTTTGATTTCCCAGGATCTTAATGACACACCATGATGTGCTTGCTCCCAAGTAGCCTAATGCTTACTACACACCCTTTGCAGACATCCCCCTGCCAAGGTGCTGCTTCCCTGTTGTGATTATCCTACAGGTGCTCCCACAAGTCCAGCAGAGACAACACCACCTCCTGGATCCTGCCTAGGATACCATGCTGTCTTCTTGCAGCAACACTACCTGACTGAAAACTCCAGAGACAACACTGAGACCCAGAGAGATGCCTAACAGATCCAGACCTTCCAGCTACAGACGAACTCTTTTGCCAATGTCAAATAGCTAAAGTTACATGTTAATGAGAAAAACTTAATGTTATCTAAGTTAGTCAGATGTTATTGCCCTCAAACTGTAACAACTGTAATTAACTGATTCAATGATCCCTTGCCTTCCCACCCCACCCCACCTCACCCCACCCCCAACTCCCCTTATCCTATGACTTAATTGTGCTAACCCCTCTGGCCAACATAGTGCTTTCTTTTGACTTACTCATCCAAAATTTTCACCACAGATGACAAACCCCACATTTTTTTTAAAAAAGTAAAGGGGAGGAGATGTGGGACTGCATAAGGGTATCTTGGTTCATGGCTGGGCATGGGCCTGGAACTCTGAGACTCCAAGAGAAAAATGGCAGGTGTTCGGCCATGTCCCCAGAACCCAGAGTCCCAACGCGAAGTCTTGTCTCCATAAACCTACATTGTTCAGTCATATAGGCCATTACAGCCCCTCCCAAAGTGCACAGGTAGAGGGCGTGACCACAGGCCTCAGGCTCTAGGGATTTATATACTAATGAAGGCCAGAGGGCAGAACAAATTAAGCATTCTTCCAGAACCTCCCCCTTTCTCCCTCCCTATTTAACTCAGGTCTATCCTGAGTTTCAGGGGGTACATCCAGATCCATCCACCATCCACCATGAAAATAAACCTTTTTGGAACTAAGGACTTTCTCGTATCATTGGGGCCTGCTGTCACCAAAGTCTCCAGCCTGTGGAACCTTAGACTTTCTCCTGTTAGTGGGACCCACCATGTGGAAAGCCTCCATGACACCACTTGGCCCACAACCCAGAGACAGAAAAATACACATATGTTATGTACTCACTTATAAGTGGACATTACCCATAAAGTGCAGGGGAACCATAATACCCTGCTTCTCTAAGTAAACCTGTCAGAATGATGTTTTCTTGCTATGTCAGTTTTTGCCTGTAACCTGTTCCTAACTCAGTGTGATCAAACTCATCAATTGCAGGAGCAAATCGGTTGGAATGATAATGTATGGAGAATTCACATGTTCTCTTAAAAGCAGGTCACAATTAGTTTAGGGATAGAGGTGTCATTGTTAGCTGATAATTTGTCATTAAAGAATCATAGCATAGCAACATTCTGGCCCTTGTACAGTTAGTAATCGTGAAACACCCCTCCTTATTTTAGAACTCTTCTGTCTTCAACTTCATTCTTGTCATAGCAAGGCTTTTTCTCCACTCATGTTTTTTCTTCTCCATGTTATTGTAGAGCTTTGGCTAGAAATATAATACAAGCTTTAAGTTTTTATTTTATTACTGTTTTATGTATGTATAATGTATACTTCAAATGCCATGGAGCACAAACTTTATTTAGTTTGTTCTTTTGTTCTACCTTCAAGAAAGTTCAAGGGATCAGGCTGAGGTTCTTGGACTGGGATAAAAGTAGTTTTATCTGGGAAACTACCTATAACTTGGAAGACAATGGCAGAAGGATTGTAAGTTCAAGGCCAACAGGTGCATGGATTGGGAAGAGAAGGGAAGAAAGGAAGGAAGGAAGGGAGGGAGGGAGGGAGGGAGGGAGGAAGGGAGGGAGGGAGGAAGGAAGGGAGGGAGAAAGGGAAAGAAGGAAGGAAGGGAGAAAGGGAAAGAAGGAAGGAAGGGAGAAAGGAAGAAAGGGAGAAAGAGAAGGAAGGAAGGAAACAAAAAGACAAAATATATACACTGTAGGGAGTTTTTCATAAACTTAATGAGAATGGTATAACACGAGATAGTTGCTCAAATCAGTAAAAACCACTAATAAACAAGGAGCTGACAGAGTTACACTAGGTGACAGGAGAGATAAAATTAACACAGATCCTAACAGAAAAGGCACTTGACAAAAGAATGATTTAAAATGCTGCAGAGGAACTACAGATGTCAAGAGCACTTTCTGTTCTTGCAGAGGACATGGGTTTGGTTCCCAGAATCCACGTGGGGGCTACCAAACATCTGTAACTCCAATTTCAGTGGATCTGACGCCCTCATGACTTGCAGAGGTACTGTATATATGTGGTACACAAAAAGAATTATTAGAAAATCAAAGAATCACAATAGGTTCATGGAGAATTTGGACAAAATTAACAGATTTTTTATTCTGCTGAAAATAACCAGCAGGGAAATAAAAACATTGTCACATTTACCATTAGCCTAGTGCCCCTTTATCAACCAAAGATTTTATTGGCACTCAAAGGAACTTTCTGTGACAGCCATAGGCAGTGACAGCACACCTCCATTCTCTACAAAATTTAATTTCAAGTACTGTCTTAGTTTGTGTTCTATTGCTGTGAAGAGACACCATGACCATGCCAACTATTATAAGAGAAAACATTTAATTAGGGCTTGCTTAAAATTTCAGAGGTTTAGTCCCTTATAATTATGGTTGGAAACATGGTTTCACACAGGCAGTAATAATGGTGATAAACAAGTAGCTGAGATCTACATCCTGATCTCTGATACCCCAAAGCCCACTTACAGTGACACACTTCATTCAAAAAGACCACAACTCCTAATCCTTTCAAATAGTGCCACTCCTTGGTGATCAAGCATTCAAATCTGTAAGCCTACTGGGACATCAAATTCAAATCACTACAAACTCCTTGGGGCTGGAGCCTTGGAGAGGCCTCTCCTGGGCCATGTACTCAGCTTTGACTGACCAGAAGCATAGAATCTGAAGGCCTAGAATTTAGCTTGTATGGTTTAATGAGTGCTAAAGACTTGTGCTGCTTTGGGGAAGAAGCATCTAACTTCATACATTAGTAATTGCTGTTGTTTTCCAGACCATGATACTGTGGAGGAGTATGTGTCCCAGATCTCAAAAGACATCTTACTTGGAGTCAACATACTCTTCTCATTCATTCACATACATATTCACAGCTTCTGTTTATAAAATGTTTTAGTTTCTTGACAGCTTTCTACTAGTGAAGCAGTCAACTGAGAGAATTCAGTCATGTTATGAAGCCTGTTTCACACAGGCTAGTGATAACCCATGAGAGACCTTTTGTGAGCGCAACCTATAAGTAGAAAAGATGAGGGAACAGAGTGGGAATGTGGCCAACTTTTCTCTTTTATTTCTGATATCAGTTAGTTTACTATTATATGTTTGTCAATATTTTACCCAGAAAGATAGATAGAGATGATATAGAGATAGAGATAGAGATAGAGAGAGATAGAGATAGAGAGATATGCTGTACCTGCATGCCTGATACCCGTGGAGGTCAGAAGTGGCCATCTAATCCTCTGGAACTGGAGTTGCAAATAGTTGTAAGCTACAATCAGGATGCTAGGAGCTGAATCTGGGTCTTCTGAAAGAACAACAAGTACTTTGACCATGAAGCCAAGTCTTCAGCTCCCAAAGTCACTTTTTCCTCTTTCTTGCAAGCGTGGTTAAGCACTGGGATCTTGTGGCTAATCAAATCCCTTAATGTATACACACATAACTGCTTTGAAAATATATGGTGCACATGTCTGGGACCTGGGACTCCCTCTCTTGACTGGGTACTCTTTCCTTGTCACCCATACTGCAAAGACACACAAAACTGTGCTGTTGCATGAATATAGGTGTACAACCCTGTGATTTTTGTGTCAGCTTGGGATCCTACTCAGAGAAGTAATAGACAGCTAACTAGGAAAGTTTATCATTGACTTTCATCCCTAATTCTCCATGAAAGAGATGTGATCTGTGTATGAGGAGCCGTGCAAGGCCAGCGAAAGATGATGCTGTAAATAACAAGAATAATTTTCCAGAGGTGATATTGATGTTTGTTCCCTCTCACAAGCTCTAACCCCAACCGACTCTGTGTGTGTGTGTGTGTGTGTTTGTGTCTGTGTGTCTCTGTGTGTGTGTTTGCATGTGCCATTGAGAACTCTTTGATAATGTCTAAAGTGTCTCTATTGTAGGTGCATATGAATTGACAAGGATCTTTTCCTTAGCATGGGGAACACACTCAGCTTTGGAGAAATGGTTTTAGTAAAATATGATAAGTAGCTGTCCTGTGAATAGTCAGTAAGGTATTAGAAGCCATTGAGCAGATGGGCTTTTAGGTAGGGCATTACTAAGGATGCCAACACCTGGCCAACCTCACTAGTGATCTACAATGAGGATAGCTTAGCTGTCCCATCTGAGTTCACCTGTCAATCCGAATAGACCAAATCAACCCTCTGGGTCTTGCTATAAGCCCCATGGTTCCTTGGTCAGGAATTTTTCATTTGAAACCCAGAGCAAAGCATAGAGACTCAGTCTTTCTTGGGAAGTGTTAAGTGTTGAACATGGGTCACAGGAAAGTCTCAACATTTGTCTTTTGTTGGTATCACTCAATCTACAGCTCTCAAAAAATTGGAGAGAAAGATAATTCTGTACGTGGAAGGCCTTAAGTGTGTAAGATAAACCCGTAGGTTATGACACTTCAAGCCTGAAGCTATGTGAAGCTCATACAGTTCTCTGAACACATGGTGTCTTAGTGTTTCCTCTAAACATATTTGACTCTTAGCAAGGACACAAAGTGTCTGGATGTATCAAGTCAAATAGAGGGAGCTTATGAGTGCTTCTGATCTCTCCACGTGGACAGAAAAGTGATCTGTTGATACAATATGCCTCAAGGAAACGTGGGTGTTGAGATGATCCACAAATATTTTAACAAGTAGCTCTGTAGGTATGTCCCTGTATTTTCAATTAATTGCTATGACAGTAGCACCAAGTGTTTCCAGGGTATTTGGTATTGTCATTTCTATGTGTCATTACCTGCTTTCTATATTTAAATGTTTGTCACTTCCTTACCTACCTATCCCTCCATCCAAAAATGGAAAGAAAAAAAAAAAAAAACAAGTTGCCTTGGTATAGGTTACAGACGGTCACATTGACCTCAATATGGCCAAAAGGCAACGGTAAGATATGGACAGGCTGTGGCCCTGCTGCTGATATGGACTAGCTGTGGCCCTGCTGATTGGCTTACAATAAGTAGCTGTGGAACCTTTCCCAATATGCTTATAGTCTTTTTATCTGAGAAAGCAATATGGCTTTGGTCAAATAAAGATCTTGTGTTTGGGGCTGGGGAGAGAAAGAACAGGCAGAAGATAGAGGCAGGAGACCAAAAATAGGCAGGCATGAAGCAGAGAGGTAAAGTAAGAGAGCCGTGTGGTAAGGACGTAATGGTGTTTAAGTTAGAGGCTAGCTGAGAGATTATTCCAGAAAAAGATCTATAGCCTTAAACTATATAGATGTCTCTATGTCTTAATTACTAAACTTCATGCAGGATCCAGAAAAGCCCTGCAATGGTTTGTTCTTGCTTATCTGTGAGAGGAAGGGCAAGGACATATCACAGAGAACTTCATGGTGTCAGCTGGCTGAGGGGGAAGAACATTGTACTATTTAGATTTTTACCCATTCCACTGTGTGTGATCTTAGAGAAGTGGTTTCAACATTCTGGATTGTGAACTTATAAAGTACATATCACACAAACTCTGCTTAAATGGTTATTATATGCTTATTGTAGATATGTGTGGATTCTCTTAGCTTCATGTCAAGTCCTATAGCCTCCCCAAACAGTGCTGCCAACTGGACACCAAATGTTCAAATTCAGAGAGGGGCATTTCTTTATCAAACTACTACAATCTCTAAGGGCACAGACCACTTAATAGGTTGAGTGTAATGGGATGTATGTGGGAAATGTCAACCTGAGAAACTGTGTGCATGTGCGTGTGCGCGTGTGCGCGTGTGCGTGTGTGCGTGTGTGCGTGTGTGTGTGTGTATGTGTGTGTTGGAAGCTTTAGTCAAAACATGAAATCCCAGTGAGGAACAGTAGGCTTCAAGGGAAGCTTCAAGGTCATGGCCTATTGCTGGAAGTACCAGGGAACACTGTGAGCAACTCAGGTAGTAATAGTTCTGCATCTTAAATTTTGTAATTTTTATGAAATGATGTTTTATTGCCAGTGGGAAATGTTCTCTTATTCTTTTGGGGCTTAAAAAGGTCAAATGGCTGCAATTGAAAGAAAATCTTGAACTTTGGGTTTAAAAACTAATAAAGGGTAAAATGGGCTGGGTGGATACTATGGGCAAATGGAAATGGATCAGCCCCCTTTTGATGTTAGTGGGTCTTGCCGTGAGGGAGTTTAGGTGGCATGCAGAATATTCTATATGTTCTAAAGTTAGAATCCATAGAATCTGGGTATGAAATGACCAATCAGTGTATGATATACATGAATACTTGGTGCTCATGTGGTAGTGCTATGTGGCTTCAGGGCATATTATCCCTGGATTTTCTTATCTTTTTTTCAGGTTTCTGGTTGGCCAATAATGAACAGTTGTCTTCTACTCCACACTCTGACAGCTATGATACTTAGTCTAAGCATATGGGGCCAAGCAATGTAAATTAAATCCAATGAAAACCTAAGCCAAAATAAATCCTTCCTCTGTTAAGTTATTTCTGCAAGATAATCTTGTTAAAATGATTTTAAAAAGAGAGATAACCAATACAATGATGTATTCCATATTTCACTAATATGTGAAACATATTTAGAATATACTATAAAATTCACCATTATTATCATTCTGTTAGAAAAGCTAAAAATTCAGAATTTTACAAGGGACCCATAGTTAGTTCATTAGTGTGGGTGAGTTGAACAAATCCTATCAGCAAAACTCCACCAGTTGCAACCTCTGGGTTGATTCAACAATTGGTTGGCAAGTAGCCCATCATTGGGGTGAGTGAAGAGGGGAGTGACTGACTCTCACTGCAGGAGACATAGTTTCTGCCAACAATGAAAAGATGGATGATGTCATATTCTTTCTATATCATTGTCTTCTGCCATCAGGAGTTGACACTTTCCCATTGATTTTGAAGGCAAAACTTTCAATCATTTTGAAGAACTCGGCCACAGCATAGACTAGAGATGCATACTTCACTGTCTGCAGTCACAAAATATTGTGGATATCACAAACTCTGGTTTTGGCACTCTGTTATACTTCTGTGGCCTCTTTGCTTGCAGGTTTTGATGCAGTCCTGCTGGTTTCTTGGACATGGGGTTAGGGAGAACAGCACCCAACAAATGGATCCCAACAACACAGACAGGATCCCTACGATCCTGGCTTTTGAGCTGCAGAATTTGATGTCTTAGGAATGTTTTCTCACAGCCTGTTTCTAATCAGCATCTATCATGGTTTGAATATGAAATGTTCCCAATTTGTGCATGTGGTTGAACACCTGGTACCTAGGTAATACTCTATTTGTGGAGCCTTTAGATGGCAGATCCTTGCTGGAGGACATGGCCATTGGGGGTCTTAAGGTTTTATATCCCCGCCCCATTTCCTGTTCATTCTCTACTTCTTGACTGTGGTTGTGATATGACATGGCTCCTGCTGATATGCCTTACCTACCATAATAAAACATATACCTTTGAACAGTAAATCGGGACAGACTCTTCCTTCTTTAGACTGCTTCTTGGCAAGTATTTTGACATCGAAAAAAAATGACTAATATAGCATTGAACCCTACATCATCCCCATTTTTGTTCCTTGTGCTCTGATGGTCAAGGGACTGGCCTTGGCTGATAATCTGTGTGGGTACGAAATAATACCTACCAGAAAATATATCATTTTAAAACTCAGGCACATGTGGCTAGTGAGATGGCTTAGTGGTTAAGAGCACTGACTGCTCTTTCAAAGGTCCTGAGTTCAATTCCCAGCAACCACATGGTAACTCACAACCATCTGTAATGAGATCATGGGATCAGATGCCCTCTTCTGGTGTGTCTAAAGACAACTACAGTGTACCCATATGAATAAAATAAGTAAATATTTAAAAAAAAAGAATCAGGCATATGAAAGAAAATGTGATCATTACCTTTCTGAATCTGACTGATGTTGTTAAGCACTACTTTCATCCATTATTTTGTAAATGATTCACTGCCTTCTTTTTATGGCTGAATAGTACTCCCTAGTATATAAATACATTTCATTTGTCCATTAATGGGTACCCACTCTGATTCTATAACTTGGCTACAATAAATATTGGTGTACTGAGAATCTAAAATAACATGGGAAGGGCAGAAAAAGGCGAGAGAGGGGGAGGGAGGGAGGAGAAGAAGAAGCAGGAGGAGGAGGAGAAGAAGAAGGAGGAGGAGAAGGAGGAGGAGGAAGAGGAGGAAAAGGAGGAGGAGAAGGAGAAGGGGAAGGGGAAGAGGAAGAGGAGGAAGAAGAAGAAGAAGAAGGAGGAGGAGGAGGAGGAGGAAGAGGAGGAGGAGGAGGAGGAGGAGGAGGAGGAGGAGGAGGAGGAGGAATATTTGAATATTTGTGGGGAGGCAGGCCAGCTAAAGAAGGCACACTACATTCTACATAGCTTGGAGCCTAAAAAACTGATTAGAGATGTTGAGGGACTGGAGAAAAGACAGGCACACAGACAAGAAAAGCTGAGGTCAGGTAGTGTTTGTGCATTCTGATGGAATGTCACCTACTCCCCTGCCCTAACCAGAACCTCAATGTGATTTTTATGGGCAGCTCATGAGAAGAGATTCACCAGTCTGTGTAGGAGGTGTTTGTAAGCAACAGTATCAGGCTATAAACATCTGAATTGACCAAGTTTCTATTCTTTGTATACCCTGGTCAATCATGCATGAACACTTGCAGTTGGCTTCTGAGAGAAGCTTTGCCTTTCCAACCCTTACCCATGTGATGAACAGCTTTACCAATCCCCGGTAGGTCCAAGACCTCAGAGTCCTTGGCATGGCTTTTCCCATGCCGACAATACACATTTGCTCAGAACTTCACTCACTCTGGGCTTCATCTGTTCCCTACAGAAACAGGAGACAAGGAGGTGGATTATATCATGATGATATCCATGTATGAAAATCTCACAATCAAAGATACCACTTTATATCATTAATAAAAATAAAATCAACAAGGGGGCACAATTGACATATTGGTCAAGAGTATCTTCAAATTCATTTCAACATACATGTGTTATGGCTGAAGACATCAAAATGATCCTTATGAACTTTCTCAATGTGTGTCTCCATTCTTATAGTCCCTTAATGAAACAAAATAATAGAGCAACAGAGCACATAGTCCACTCAACATAGTCTTGGGATCCATACCATATGTTTAAGAGTTAATTCCCTTTTTGCTTGCTGAGGTGAATCCCTCAGTCCTTAGTTATTATCCTGTCCAGCAAGGTGTAGGAGTGATGCACACCTTTAATGTTCATCAGACAGAGACAGGTGGATCCTTATGAGTTTGTGAGTCTGAATTCATTCTTCTTTATATAGTAAGTTCCAGGCCAGCCAGGGCTACACAGTGAGACTCTGTGTAAAAACAAAACAATTAGATGTCTATTGATGCCAAATGATAGACATCTAAAATCTTTCAAGTAAGTTGTCACAAGGGAGCTTCTTGTGACTGAGCATTTTCATCTCCTTGGGATACCTACTCTGGCACATGATGGGCAATTACCGTGTTAAGAAGTTGCCCAGCAGCTTTCTGCATAGCCATAGTATCTTAGACACAGCCAGCATATCTGGAAGCAGCTTCATCCTTATACTCTCTCATTTCTTTATTTCGGAGATTTTAGTCAATTTGTTTTACAACTTGAATTTTGAAGTGAATTTTATGTTTTACAACAGTTTTTCATTACAGCAAAATTAAGCAGAAGGTACACAGATGTCTCCTTAACTTGGTGCCTCCATATACACAACCTGCTTCATCATCAGAATCTTACACCAGAGGATTATTTGTTACAATTACAGATCCTATACTGATATGTCATTGTTACCTCAAGTTCTAGTAAAACCATTTCTATGAATTTGGACAAATACACCTTATCATTATAGTAAAATATAGGATTAGTTTCCTTAAAAAATCTGTTTACTGAGGGGAATTTCCATTCATTCTGAGGAGAAAGGGAGGGGTAGAGAAGGATTGTGGGAGGGGGTGACCAAGAGCAGACAGTGAGCAGTATGTAAAGTGAATAAGTAAAATAATAATAATAAAATTAATTTTAAAAATCAGCTGATTGTTGCTTATTCAACCTCTTCTCTTGCCACCAATAATTTCTTGGCTCCACAGTTCAACTTTCACAGTATCTATAGACCTCAGCCCTTCCAGACTGTTTTCATTTGCATATTGGTAGACATTCCAGGCATCTCCATGCTATTTGTGTTTTCACAGCTCTCTGCTTTTTTAGGTGAAGGTATAGTTAATAAGTAACAAGATATTTACAATATCTGAGATATTTTACTTTCATTTATATTGTGTTGAAGCTAATGAATATATCCATCATCTTTCCCCCACCCCCATGGGAACAGAAAAGATCTATGCTCTCAGCAGTTTTCAGGTATAAAATCTATTACTGTTGATCTCAGTCACCATGCTATAGAGCACATCCCTATGATTATTCTTCACGCCTTGTTGGAGCTTTGTGTCCAGCTCTCATCAGCATCTTGGCCCATTCCATCACACCCCCATCTTATACAACTACTGTCAGATTCTGTTTCTTGAGATTTGACTTCTTTAATATCTACTTGTACATACCACAGGACCTATTTTCATTGCCTGATTTGCAATCTAAACACATTGTTCTCTAGGCAGTCCATGTTGCTGTAATTGTTTAAAATATGTATCCATTGATGGATACAAGGTTATTATTATACAGGTTATTATGGACAACATTTCAATGAATGTGGAAGTGTAAATGTAACTTTGAGATATTGATGTCAATTCCATAATAAATTCCATCTATATCTAGATGTGGGGTTGCTGAATTATATAATATTTCTATTTTTAATTTTTGAAAGGAACTTCCATTCTGCTCTCCATAATGGCTGTATTAGTTTACATCCCTGCCAATATCGTACAAGTATTCATTTTACTCTGTATCTTCCTCTCCTGGTCAATATTTTATCAACTTGATACAAGTTAAGTCTTGCCAGAACCAGGAATGTCAACAGAGAAAATATCTCCATCAGATTGACCTGTGGATAAACCTGTGGGGTACTTTCTTGATTAATAATCTATATGAAAGAGCCCAGCCTACTGTACTTGGTATGACCTGACAGACTGAGATATGGGGAATATCTTCCAAGTACATGCTCACCAGTTGTTTGTCTTCATCTGGAAAGTATCTATTTAACCTTTCTTCATTTTTAATCACTCATTGTTTTCGTGATATCTAATTGAATTCTGCACATACTCTGAACTGTGTGGGTGCTACTAGAAAAGATCAGTGGTATCAACTGTTTGGGGAGATGGAGCAAAGGAGAATCCTTAAAATGCATTTTGTTTAAAAATGCCATAATGAATGTTAATTTTAAAAAGAAAACACATATGTCAAAACCACCATATATTATCAAATCTAAAATGCCATAAGTTTTGAGATAATTTTGGAGACATAAGAAGTGAGCACTTGTACACCCTAGTACATATGAAAGACAGAAATAGCAACTAATTTTTCTGAATTGTCGTGCTATTAAAAAAAAGATATATAGCTTCTAAATATATCTCTCTTTCTAGAGGTTGTCTCTACTAATCAGGAGATTTTCTGTCTTGGTCTAATCTCATTTTTCTAATTTTGATTTTTTTCTTTTATTTATTGATTTGGGGGATGTGTGTGTGCCACAGAGTTGTGTGTATCAAAGGGCAAGCTGTAGCAGTTAGTTCTCTTCTTCTCCTTCCAGAGTTCAATGGACTGAATTAAGGTCTTTGGGCTTGCAAATGTCACCCTTGCCTACTGAGCCAACTCATCAGCTTGAATTCTGATTTTGATGCCTGCAGTTTTGGGTCCTGTATAAAACAAACCATGGCCTTGGACTATGTCATGGAGCTTTCCCTCTTCCATGGTGTGGACTAACCATATTTTATTTCTCCATTTGCATATTGAAGGTCATATTGGTTGCCTCCAAGTCTTGGCAGTTAGAAATATTTGTGCAAAGGATTCATGTCAATACAAATTTTTGCCTCATTTCAGTAAATACCACGGAAGACAATTACTGTTTCACACAGTAAACATGCATTTAGTTTAGCAAGGAAGCAAGGAGGAAAAAAGGAAAGAAAGGGAGGAAGAGAGGGAGGGAGGGAAGGAGGAAAAGAGGGAAAGTGTTTATGCCTTTTTGACTTCCACCAACAATGACCACATGTCCCTGTTGCCCCATATCCTTACACTGGCGTTTGCTAGTGTTTGTTATTCCTTAAGTGGGTATATGTACCTCATGTTACTTTTTAGTTCTCTGTTGACATGCCATACAAAGCATTTTTTATACTTATTCCTAGCCTTTGTATCTTTTTTCAGATGAATTATCTGCTCAATAGATTTATGAGTTGAGTTATCAATATTTTTCTTATTGAGTTTTTAAAAGTTCTTTGTATTGTGGTTGTTCAGTTACATTTTTTTGCAAGTATTTCCTCCCAAGGAATAGAAGCTATAGCTATCCTCTTCTCTTGGTAACATTTCACAGAGAAGTGGTTTTTTACTTTAATGAAGTCCAGCATAATATTTCTTTCATAGATTAGTTGTTTTTCTAGAAATTAATCACCAAATCCAAATTCACTGATATTGTTCACATTTAATCTTCTAGCTTTATAGTTTTGCATTTTACAATCAGGTCTATAACCTAGTTTTTCTGAAAAATGAAGGTCTGTGTCTCAGTTCATTTTTCTTTTTTATTCTCTTTGCCTGGGGATGTATTCGAGTACCATGTGTTGAAAATATTATCTTGGCTATGTTTTGTTTACCAGTTTGCTGTTTATATGAATCTTTTGTTTTGTTTATATGAATCTTTTTCTGAACTCTCTGAGGAGTCCATGAAAAAACAGACAAACAGAAAAAAAATAAAAAACAGTACAAAAAAACAGAACTTGGGTGCTCTGCAAACCCAATACCTGGTCTTAACTGCTGAGTCATCTTTCTAACCTCTATTACATTTTAAATTTCAACTTCTATCATTTTCTTCTTCACATATAAAAGCCCCATTGGCTTTAATACACATTGGCTTGTGTCTTGATACTGAGATATGATCTCTTGAAGTTCCCATGGGCTTCACTCAGTTCTTTTTAATTTTTTCCAGAGACAACATTCCATCTACAACCAGAGAGTGATTTAATTCTTCCTGCCCAGTCTGCACATTTTCTTTTTAGAAAGTTAACTTATTACATTGCTTTAGTGAAGTCTTCCAATATGAAGATACTGCAAAAAGGAAATTCTGTTTCCCCTGATTTTAGTAGAAAATCTTCTAGTATCTCATTCGTTCCTTGCAAATATTCTTTACCCAGCTGAGAGTATTTCCTTCTATTCCCAATTGGCTAAGAAATTTTAACCACAAATAGGCATTACAGGCTGTCATTGCACTTTTTAAATCTGCTAATAAGATCATGTGCTTTTTAAAAAATATTGTATTGAATGTGCTGGATTATACTTTTGATTGTCAAATATTGTAGCATATTTAGAGTTAAATTGTACATGGTCATGTATGAAATTCTTTTCATAAAGTTTTGTATCCAATTTGCATATATTTTGTTGAAGACTTGTTTATCATGAACATGAGATATATTAGGCTTCAATTTTCTTTTTCTATGGAGGATCTTTATCCAGTATGGTATTAGTTAACACTGACCTAAGAGGAAGAGTTAAAAGGCTTTTTTCCCCTGTGATTTTATATGCTGAAAGAAATTCTAAAAGTCTGCATTTCCTTGTATATTTCACAGGATTTGTCAATAAAACGTGAAGAAAATTACTTATATTTCAGAAGATTAATTATGACCCTAATTTCTTTAATAGATTTAACATATTCAAATAGTCTACTTTTTCTTGTGTAGATTTGGGCAGAGTTTGTTTTGAGGGATTGGTTCAGTTAATTTATGTTATCAGAATTGTAGGCACGAAGTTGCTTACAGTCTTTATTATCTTGGGTGTATTGTGAGATCTGTAATATTATCTTCTCACTCCTTCTTGAGATTAGAAGTTACCTCTTTCCCAGTTAGCTGAGTTTGAAGTTTTTCAGTTTATCTTCATTTAAAAAGTAATCCATCCTTTAGAGATGGCTCGGTGGTTAAGAATGATGTACTGAGCTGTCAACAATGGGTCAATGACATTTCGCTTTTCTGTTCCTGACATAGGTTCCTCAAAGATGTTCCTTCTTAGATTTCTGCCCCAGCACCTTGTGATTCTCTACATCTGCCCATCTACCTTTCCAGGATTCCAGGCAGGGGTATACCCATTCCCTAGATTTTCTGACAGATTTCAAAAGGCCTATTTTTCATTAGTTCAGTATTTTTCTTATTGTTAGTTTACAGCCTGGGCCAGAAGCAAGAGAACTTCAGTTCAACAAATTTATTAGCAATATTTTATGCTAAAATTATAATTCTAGAAAGTATATTCTTGGCCCAGGGAGTGGCACTATTAGGAGGTATGGACTTGTTGGAGTAGGTGTGTCACTGTGGGAGTGGGCTTAAAACCCTCACCCTAGCTGCCTGGAAGTGAATCTTCTACTAGAAGCCTTAAGATGAAAATAAAGAACTCACAGCTTCTCCTTCACTGTCTGGATGCTGCCATGTGTCCACCTTGATGATACTGGACTGAATCTCTGAACCTATAAGTCAGCACCAATTAAATGCTGCTATTTATAAGACTTGCATTGGTCATGGTTTCTGTTCACAGCAGTAAAACCCTAAGACACCTTCCATCTGAGCAAAAGTATAATCACTTAAGTCACAATAATTGCTTGAATCAATATAAGAGATATTTAAAAAAATGACTCCTAAAATCAGAAAAAAAGCTTTATATATTTTTTCTGTTTCTCTCTTTTTACTAAGCAGTCTTTCAACAATGAAATTCAACCTTGAAGGGAACTCGGCATGATTTCCATAATGACAGGGTATAGTGTAAACCCCAGAACACCACAGAAGAAAATGATACATAAAAACAGTCTTAGAAGCTGGGCCCAGTGGCAGAGCCTGTGATAATAACTACTTGGGAGACTTGGATAGGAGATCAAAAGTTCAAGGTCAGTCTGGGCTACAAAGGGAGTTCAAAGAAGTCTTGAGCTACTTAATGAGACCCTGTCTCAAAATAAAATATAAAGAGAGGGCTAGAGTTATACATCTGTGGTAGGGCCCCTGCCTAGGATCCCCCAGTGAGGGGCAGGGTTATGTTTTGGTGGTAAAGTACCAGCCTAGAATCCCTCAGTGGAGTTTTAAAGGTGTGTTTTGGTGGTAAAGTACCTACCTATAGTCCTCCAGTAGGGCTTAGAGCATGGCACACTGGAAAGCAACTACCTCATGTGTTCGAGGACCTGAGTTCCATCCTCAGAAATAGGAAAATAGCAAAGAGTTTGATAAACAAAATCTTAGACAAAGATGACATGGTGGCTGAGAGGTCTCAAAACCTTGGAAATGAAACTTTTCAATCTCCTGGGAAGCAAACTGGGCTTCTAAGAGGGATACAGTGACAATGGGTTATTGATCAGTAAGGATCCTGACTTAGGGAGGATAAGTCTGGAGCTGATTCAACTCCTGGGACACCTGGCTGGAGGAGATAATAAGGCCAGAATTGAGCTGGCTTCTGAAATTCTGCAAGGTCTCACTAAATATAATGAAACTAACATAGTAACCAATCAAAATTCTACTAATATCACTGCTTTGTCCCCTACCAATCATAAAAGAGATTACCTAACCCTGCTAGAAAATTCCCCTAGCCCTGCATAAAAAGGGGGCCTGTGAGCCCCTTGGGTTGTCACCATTTAGATGAATGGTTGACCCTGGCATGCCAGTAATTTCTGCAGAATAATCTTTGCCTTTGTATACAATTTGAGTCTGAGGTCCTCCTTCAGTTATACTTGGACTCTAATAGTGGTGTCTTTTAGTGAAGGGCCAGGTGGAATGGTTCCAGTCTACTATGAGAAACAACTGCCTAGGATATGAATTGTGGTTTGGGTTCCAGTAGCTTTGGATTCTAGATGTCAGCAATCTATTCAGCCAGTTTTACATGTTTAGGGTTTTTGTTGTTGTTGTTGTTGTTCATAAGTGTTTATTCCTGTGGAGTCTGCTTTACCATGAAATACAGACTGAGATCCTACTAGACTTTTACCCAATACCCTAGAATGACTATGACTGGTAGATCCTTATATACAAAAATTTTTCATGATGACTCAAGGTCAACATATCTGTTTAGTTGGTTTGATATGTCAAGAAAAAGCTATTTAAGATATTTGTTATAGTCTCCATTAAGTATAGAGTTCTTCAATGACAGTGACATGTCTGTTCATGCATTCATTAATCAGGGAAATGACTAGCCTTAGGAACCATGTCTGATTTCAAAAGATATCACTGTGACCTTACAATGATGCTCCTGCAGAGTCCAACTCTGTGTCTGTCCCCAGCCCTTTGGCATCCCAAGGCCAAGGTCATAGAGGCCTCTGCTTGCATTGCATCACTGAGTTACCAAGCACTGCACAGGGCTCCTGGTTACAAACCACAACCATGTCATTTTAGTTTTCCAGATACAACCAGCAATGTCTTTACTTGGTGCAGTTCTTTCCTAGTTTTGCAAGAAAAGATTGCTAATGGGGGGGGGGTTCTACCTTTTGCACATTAGAAAGTACCTATTTAATGTGGGTTTGGGTTGTTTGTTTTTAAATTATGTGCATGTGGGTGTTTCTTTGTGTGGGTATGTGAATGTCACTGCAGTACTCATGGAGGCTAGAAGATGGCATCCGATCCTCTTGAACTGGAACAGCATGTGATTTTGAACTACCCTAATGTGCATGCTAGGAACTTAACCCAGCTCCTCTACAAGGTCAATGAGTACTGCTGAGCTATCTCTGTAGCCTCACTTAATATTTATTCTTGGGGAAAATTTTTGTTGTTGCTGTTGGATATAGAATTCTCAGTTGGAAAGTGGAAAATTGGAATTCTCATTCTCTCTCTCTCTCTCCTCTCTCTCTCTCTCTCTCTCTCTCTCTCTCTCTCTCTCTCTCTCTC
>NW_021620200.1:780236-808872 GCF_004785775.1 Grammomys surdaster | reverse complement strand
CTCTCTCTCTCTCTCTCTCTCTCTCTCTCTCTCTCTCTCTCTCTCTCTCATTTTAAGAATTTAAAAAATATTTGACTTCCAGTAAGAAAGTAGGCATCATTCTGATATATGGCATGCTTAAGCACTCTGAGTGTTTTCTGTGAATACCTGATACTTGTTAAGCGTTTAGAAATGATGAGCTGAAGCACAACTGTATTCATGTGTCACTTTTCTTGACCTTTGTTGAAACTCTTAGATCTGTGGATTGAGGTGGACCATTGAATAGGCACAAATTTGTCTATCGTTTATTTGGATAAAGTTTCTTCCCTCATTTTATCTCTTCTTTCTGTGCTTAAATGTGTGTGTGTGTGTGTGTGTGTGTGTGTTTGGTGTGTGTTTGGTGTGTGTGGTATGTGTATGTGGTATGTGTGATGTTTGTGTGTGTTTGGTGTGTGTGGTAGTATGTATTTGGTGTTTGTGTTTAGTGTGTGTGGTATGTGTATGTGGTTGTGTGTGTGGTGTTTGTGTTTAGTGTGGGTGGAATATATGTGTGGTAGTGTGTGTGTTTGTGTGGTGTTTATGTGTGTTTGGTGTGTGTGATATGTGTGTATGGTAGTGTGTATGCGGTGTTTGTGTTTAGTGTGTGTGGTATGTGTGTAGTGTTTGTGTGTGTAGTGTTTGTGTTTAGTGTGGGTGGTACATGTGTGTGGTAGTGTGTGTATGTGTGGTATTTGATGTTCGTGGTAGTATGTTTGAGTGTGTGTGTTTGCATGTGCGCTTGTGCATAGATCACATGTGTGCTGGTAACATATGCCTTTGTTACTTTCTGTACTTTCTGTCAGTTACTCTTTTTTTCCTGTAACTGTGGATGATTTTATTGATAAACTTCAAATTCCACAACCATGTTTTCTGCAGTATCTTTATGCCAAATATGTGCATGTGTCTTATTATGTTCTAATATCTTAAACATGTTTTATTATCTTTTAAAATATATCGCTAGATCTGCTTTTTGAAACTGTGTTAATGATGTCTTCACTCATGAGACTTCTGTAACTTCCTTCATTTGAAATGTTGTTTTCTAATTCTGTTATCAGGAAAATGCCATTCTTATGAAGTAAGGTGGAAAGTGTCCCCCTCTCTTCTGCTTTCTGAAGTGATCTTGAGAAATCGACCCGATCAGCTTCTGATGTAGTAGGTAGAATTCACCAACAAAGCAATGAAGTTAACAGATTTTAAATTACAGAGTTAATTTCCATCTATCTCTTTATTTTTAAAAATTGGCTTTGGTAGCACCGGCACTTTATCGTTTCCATTTAATATACAGCAATGAATTGATAGGAAGAGTTTTGGTTTTGGTTTTATTGTCCATTTGTTTTTGTTTTCTAGAAACCTCCTGCTTTCATGAGGTGGAGATTTATCCTGACTTTTCAAGACAGATAAGAAGAGCCACCCTGTGACTCCAGGACATAAAGTCTTTAGAACACATGAATTCAGTGGTTCTTTGATGCCCGACAAACACCTTTTCTGGCATTGGAACAGACATCACTGAAACAATCCAAGAAAATGCTAAGGGAAGTATCTAGGTGTGGGGAAAATTTAAGAAGGCCGCCACAGCGGTGCAAGCCCCAGAGGGGCTTCCGACTCTGTGGCGGGTCCCACATTAGGGAGGAGGTCCTATGGTTCCAGCAGCCCGGAGGCCTTGGTGGCAGCAGGCCCCAGTAACAGGAGGAAGTCCTTGGTTCCAAAAAGGTTTATTGTCATGGCGGATAATAGATGGATCTAGGCGTACCCCCCAAAAACTCAGGGCAGTCCCGAGTTATATAGGGAGGGAGAAAGGGGGAGGATTGGGGGAGGATCTGGGGGGAGGCATGCTTAATTTGCTCTGCCCTCTGGCCTTCATTAGTATGTAAATCCCTAGGGCCTGAGGCGTATAGCCTGGCCTATGTGACTCTATGGAAATGTGACTGCTTTTCAGGATCCTGGATGATGGGAGGGACCGAACTCCTGCCAGTTCTCACGCAGAATTCCACGCAGCAGAGTCTGCAGAGTCTCGGGGTTCTAGGCACCTGCTCAACCATGACCCAGGATACCCTTACGCAGTCCCACATCTAGGGTGGTGCATTGAGGAATGGATGCCTTCTTGGGGAGGACAGACTGGGGCTGGGATGCACTTGTGGATGCATCCATCATGGATCTAAATTGTAAAGAAACCACAAACGATGATGACTTTGACACTTACAGGAGTATGCCTATGTGTTTCAGTCATTATGTGCTGCATGTTATGGATATATTACCCTTAGCCCAGTGTATTTATGTAGATACTGTCTAACTTTACAGGTGAGGAGACTGGGACCCTGAAAGTAAAATGTGAAATCATCCCACCTCAGCATACCCAACTCCCACCCAGCATAGCTCACTCCCATCCCAGGGTACACTCCCTATCCCAGTATGTCTTACTCCCACCCCAGCATACCTTACTCCCTACCACAACAAATCTCACACCTTACCATAGCATACCCCAGCATAGCTAGGAGTAAAAATATACTCTAACCCCTTTGTCTCTCACTCCCCATTCCCAAGAGGCTGAGCAGAAGAGAAAGCTCAGGACATTTTCCATCTGGGTCTTCCATACTTCTGTTCTACAGAGCCGTGACCCATCTGTGCTTCCCACCCCAGGACTCTTTTCTGCCTTTGTCCCAAGTTCTGTCTTCAAGTTTTGGACAGCTAACATCTTTCCATGATGGCTACCTTCTTCTAGAGCTGACCATTCCTGTTGCTTACTTAGTTGTCCATATCTCCCATCTCTGTAAACATCAAAGGAACTGGGGTCTGCTCAACTAAATCGTTTGGGTGGTGACATGTTTCTTGCCAGATCCCTCAGTGATACAAAACAAAACACTGTTTTGGGGATTAGTTAGCTGCATCCAATTGCGATAAAGACATTCAGACTCTGGAGGTAATTTTGGATAAGTAAATCATAGAGGGAGCAGAGAGATGAGCCAGTGGTGAGAGGAGCTGCACTGAGTTTGAAACAACAAGTATGGTGCCCCTAAATTATAGTGGGGCTTTCTTTTATGGACCTTCCAGTGAATAAATGGTGACACAGAGACTTATTAATAATCATTAATGTTTAGACCTTTCAGCTACTTCATCTAATCCCAACTCATCTTGGCACTATGTCCCACCAAGTGGTCAGATCTTTGTCTCTCTACACATGTTCCTATCCATCTACCTCTGAGTTTCACTGGTGAATCCCATCTTCCCCTCCACCCTTGCCCCTCTCTTCTTCCAGAAACCCTATCTCAGCACAGAAGTCCTGCCTTCCCATTCCCTGCCTTCTGTCTGAAGCACCAGGCTCTGACTCTCAGCTTCTCTGTGGTTTCTGCCACCTACTTGCTCACAGGCCCCACTCAAGTGCTAGGCTGCCAGCTTTGCTGCACAGTACTGACTCTTCAAGAGCCGTGCCTTTGCACATCTGGGCCTGCCTGAGAAACTGCGGCTGCTAGAAAACTACATTCAGCTCCCACGTCCAGATCTTTTCTCTTACTCTTAGCCTGACTCTTACGTCCTAAGCTTGAATTTCTGCCCTTCATTTGGTGCCAAATATTGTAGGGTTTTTATAGACCTACTGGTGACAAACAATAACACAAGAAGATATTTTTTATTATAGTTTAGGCCTTTTAGCTTGGGCTACCTCCCAGCAAGCTCATCTAACTTGTTGGCGACCCTGGACCACCATCCCAGCTAACAAAGTTGCTTAATGAATGGGAAACTGTCTCTTTTGGGAGAATCTGACCTTCAGCTAAGAAAGAATATCCTGTTCTTAGAGAACTGTTGCCCCGGGACATTCGGGGGGGGGGAACCCCGCCAGATGACTGTCCTTATCTATCGATAGTTGATAGAGTCCCCATCCTGTTCTTTGTCTCCCTTCCTCCTTTGCCCAGAGTATACCTTGTAAGCCATTTCCTCATTAAAGCAGACCTTGACAAGTCGTCATTTGCTTGGTCTCGTTCTCTCTCTTGCCCATGTTCCTTTCAGGTGAGGTCCCCCTCGACCCCCATGAATAACTAGACCCACGGGTCGGGTCACTAACTTAATCTTATTTCCTTAGCCCATGACCCACCATGTGGCTAGTTCTTTATCTCTCTAGATCCTGGTATATCTAACCGACTGTGTTCCACTGGCAGTGAATTCTCCATGCCTGATTCTTCTCCCAGAGAGCTTCTCTCATGCCGGAAGTCCTTTTCCTTTCCTACCTAGATATTGGCCATCACCATCTTATTGAGCCAGTCAGCAGCTAAGGAAGAGCATTTACAAAATACTGAGGCAGGTGATGAGCCATAAGAATAACAATACCAAATCCAGCCAGGACCTAGCTCCTGGCCAGCACAGCAATCAATAATTGAAAATACAGAGACACTTTCACACAATGTACCCCAACACTAGATCTAACTGCAAATTGCTTCCCAATCTCAAGCTGATCTTTCTCATAGACTTTCAATATTCTACTTGAAAGGCAGTTTTTCTCATCACAAGAGATTTAGGAAATACTCATGAGGAAATGATTTTGAAGTTACTAGGGGTAGAAACAACAGGCCACTGGGTTAACCATTATTCTTTTCATTTTAATACTGATTTTAAAATGGGGTGAGAAAAGTTAAAAGAAATTTCCATTTCCTGCAACCTCAGAGGTGCCCACTTTTCTTCCATGCTGGGTTTGGGGACAAGGCTGAATTGGCCTAAAGTAGCTTTGCATGGCCCTACTCTAGGCTTATTCACCTCCTGCTGGGTAGAGAGAGAATTTCTAGCTTTTAACAGGAGAGGAATTAAATCTGAGGTAGCAATGAGCTTACCTTTGTGTTTTCATGATTTTCTGCAATGTTAACAAAACTTTTGCCAATGTTTGCATTTAATGTGTCTGCTGTGGAAAAATTATTGAGCTTCCCAACTGTGACTTCAATGGTTCTTGCTATAGTAGGGCATTCACAAATTGCTTTCAGACATTAATAGCAAAGTATAAGAGGGAAGAAATAATCAAACAGGTATTATGGAGGGAAAATTAAAGCAAAAATGGAAAAGTATGAATGAATGAATGATTGAAGTGGAAACTTAAGGGTTCTTTGGAAAGTCAATTGTGTTGGATGGTGTTTTGCTGGGAAAACACAAAGTAACATTTTGTTAAAGTGGACACAGGTGTGAACAGCTAAAGCTGACCCTTGAAGGAACATTTAACTGAAGCAGACACAGGAGAGAGTATGTTTCTCTAAAACAAGCATGTGAAAAAACACATGATGAAGGATTCTTTGCCAATGACACACATGTATTGATGCATCTTACATTGCATAGTTGAGCTGCATTTGTCAGGACTCTGTAGAGAGAAATTCACCAAAAAATTTGTGGTGGTGTGCTGCAATTTCTTGCTGCTTCCACATACTCAGCTGATTGGATGCACATACTGAGGCAAAACCTATGCTGAGGCAAGGCACATGGAAGACATGTGATGGAGGGTATAAATAGGACTCCACAGAGTGACAGAGACAGAGCTTGGCTTGCTGGTATAGCTAGTTATTCAACACTTGTGGGTCTCTCATCTTAACTTCTCTGAGAGAGGCACAGCTGAGAATCTCTACTGGTGTCTTTCTAGGTCCCTCCTGCTGATTCAAGCTGAGGCCTGGCTGTTTCTGCTAGGTAGAGCCACCACTGCTGATTCCTGTTTGCTCTCCCGACTCTACCAAACTGAATTGCTAGTGAACTGTGAAGGGTCTGTGAGTACATTGAGGTGCTACTGCCTACTGATCTGTGAACTGAACTGCTCATTTCCAAACAAAGCAGATGGGAGTTGTTCCAAAGAACCTTTCTAAACAAGTCCACTTTTCTGCCATCCTTTCTTTCCCACCATCTCTAGTGGGTGGTGGACTACAAGGGCTATTAAAGAGTTTACAAACCATCATTAAAAATAAGGTTTGAAAAAAATGTTATAAATGATGGATTGGTGGGTGGATAGGTGAGGGGATGGTTGTGTTGATGGATATATGGATGAGTGGATGGGTCAATGGATAGATGGATTAGATAGTGGGTAGGTGGATAGGTGTGTGGGTAGGTGAATGAATGGGTGGTTGGAGAGATGAATGGGTGGATAGATGGGTAACGAGGATGGTGGTTAGAGAACCAAGATGCCTGCACCTACCCTGAGATATTAGGAGGACATCTCTGAGAATTTCCTCCTGAGAAGCTTCCTAGGCATTTGGCAACAGAGTTCTGAAAGGGCTATTGACCTGAACCAGGCTTGGTTATAGAGTGAGTTACAGTCTTGGAGCTAGCCTAGGAGGTCTTGGGTGGTTAGGGAGCTCAGAAATTGACAGCCTTGGGGATGAAGTACATTGATGTATGAAAGCACAAAGCCTTCTTGTGGAGAGTAGGAGTAGAGAGAAGCTTCCCAAGATCTCACAGCCATTCTGCACTCTACCAAGAACAGGCAGTGAGGAGTCCTTCTTCCTTGGAGAATTACACATATTTTTTTTTTTTGCTTTTGCTTAGATATTGAGTTGATGAAACATCCTGCCAAGATTTTGTATCAGGTCATAGAGATCTGTGTTCTGACCTAGGAAAGAGGTTAATACATACATACATACATACATACACATACACACATGTGTGTGTTTATGCATGTGTGTATATGTGTGTGTGTTTGTGTGCCTGCCTTCTGGCTTCTATAGATATATATATATATATATATATATATATGTATATATATATATATATATATATATATATGGAGAGAGAGACAGAGACAGAGAGAGACAGAGAGAGAGATAGAGATATAGAGATGTAGATATATATAGATATATAGACATATAGACATAGATATATAGATATATATAGATATATATATAGATATATAGATATATAGATGATATATAGATATATAGATAGACAGGCAGATAGCTAGATAGAGATATAGATATAGAGATATATATTCTGCTTCCAAATTTTACTTTTCCTCTGTAGACTTTGGAGGCTTTTGTTCTGCAGCAGACGGGGAGACGTCAGGAAGTGGGGTTTTGACAGGTATGCCAGGTACTTTTTGTCAGTTTGATACAAAGTAGAGTCATCCAGGAAGAAGCAATCTAGCTGCAGAAATTGCCACCAACAGATTGGCGCATTGGCATGTCTAAGGGGCATTTTCTTGAATAATGATTGATGTGGTTGGTGCCACCCCTAGGCAGATGGCTCTGGGTTATATAAGCTAAGCAAGAAGTAGAGAACAAGCCGTAAGCACCTGCCATGAACATAATTTCTCCCTGTTTCATGCAATGCCCGTTCATATACATATAGGAATCCCAGGGCCCAGCCCCAGATTGATAGATAGATCGATAGATCACCAACTTTGTTTTCTTTTGTTGAGCGAGATGCTACTGTGTAGCTCAGGCTGGCTTAGGCATACCATGGTTCAGGCTAGCCTCTCACTTGCTGTCCTGCCTCAGACTCTTGAGTGCTGGGAAATCACAGACCTAAGCCACTGTGCCTGGTTCTACTATTATCCCTGAATGCTAGGTGCTATCTTTAGGAAAGTGTAATTTAAAAAAAAATGAAAATCATATTAATAAGTGACATCGTTATTGTAGAAATATTGGATACAAAGAAGTGTGCTTGTCTGTGGTATCTGGTATCACACCAACTATTTACCAAAGTAAAATTTAAAGTCCCTGATATTACAAAATGCTGATTACAGGATGCTGGAATTTGATTCACAATTCTTTTCTGTCTGGTCCCAAGTACATGTGTTCTCTAGTTTACTGGAAGTCATATGCACGGAGGCAAACAATACATACTGGCATTGGCAACTAATTTGTGGAGTCAGCAAAATACAAAGACAAAACTCATATGGATCAAGTTTATAGTGACCTGGAACATTAGTACAAATGTACAGAGTCTCCACACATGGCCCTTTTTATAAGGCTCAGGATCACAGAGCAGGCCATGAGTGAAATAGACTGAGTATGACAGTCATTTTTTAAAAAAGCAAAGAACACACTGAAAGGGTTTATATGGGCTTTGTGGTGACTTCCAGCTAATTGTCCTGAGCTCACATTTGGACCAAATCCATGTAGACCTGTGTGGACATAGTTTCCTTGTCTTAGCCACTGGGGAAGGCTTGTTGACCACTGAGATGCTGGATTTAGAGGATTAGAACAGTCTGAGTCAGTCTGTTCTAATCAGACTGTTAAAACAGTCTTAAGCATCTGTTTTGAAGTGGAAAGCATAGTTAATATTGGAAAGCGCTCTCTCTGTCTCTCTCTATCTCTCTCTATCTCTGTCTCTCTCTCTGTGTGTATATATGCTATTGCATATATTCATACATTCATATATCCTAGATTTCACATATAAGAAAACACATCCAACATTAACCTTGCTGATTCTAGTTTATTTGCTTAACATGATGATTTCCAGTTTTATCCATATTACTCAAAATGGTGTAATTTTTTTATTACAAGAATAAGTCACAGAGTCCTGAACAACATTCTTAGAGGCCACTGTACTGAACACGTACCACAAATGACCCAACATTATAGAAGGGACAACAGAGGCCAAGGAAAGAAAAGGCATTCTATTGAGGTTATATTGTCACTAGGACCCCAAGTTCAAGGGTGTGCTTAAGACTCTAAATTCTAAATTCTATGCTACATCACACAGCTCAGGAATAGTAGATGGTTTGCATTTCTATGATGACTAAGGATGTTGAACATTTCTTTAAGTGCTTCTCTGCTGAGAATTCTATGTTTATATCTGTATCCCATTTTTAAAAATTTGGTTATTTTGTTTGTTGGTATCTAATTCCTTGAGTTCTTTATAGATTTTGGATTTCAACCCCCCCTTCAGATGTGGAGTTGGTAAAGATCTTTTCCTATTTTGTTGGCTTCCATTTTGTTCTTTTGCCTTGCAGAAGCTTTTCAGTTCCATGAGGTCTAATTTCATAATTTTTGGTCTTAATGCCTGTGTAATTAATGTTCAGGAACTTGTCTCCTATGCCAATGCACTCAAGGCTATTCCCTGTGTTGTATTCTATAACATGTAGTGCATCTGTTTTTATGTTGAGCTGTTTGATCTGTGTGGACTTAAGTCTTTTGCAGGGTAATAGATATGAATCTATTTGCATTCCTCTACATGTAGACCAGCATGATTTGTTGAGGATGCTTTCTTTTGTCCATTGTAGGGTTTTGACTTTTTTGTCAAAAATCAAGTGTCCACAGGTGTGTGGATTTACTTATGGTTCTTTGATTTGATTGCATTGTCTGTTTTATGCCAGTACCATGCATTTGTATTAGTATTTCTCTGTAGTACAGCTTGAAATCAGGGATGTTGATAACTCTGGAAGGTCTTTTATTGGACAGGATTGTTTTAGCTATGCAAGGTTTTTATTTCTCTATACAAAGTTGAGTATTGATCTTTGGAGGTCTGTAAACAATTGTGGTGGGATTTTGATGGGAATTGCGTCAAATCTGTAGGTTGCTTTAGTAGGCTGGCCATCTCTGCTATGTTAATCCTACTGATCTATGAATATGGGAGATGTTTCTGTCTTCTGATATCTTCTTCATCTTCTGTCTGCAAAGATTTGAAGTTCTTGTCATACTTGTCTTTCACTTGCTTAGTTAAAATTACATCAAGATATTTTATGTTATATGTGACTATTGTGAAGCATATTATTTCCCTAATTCTTTCTCAGCCTGTTTATCATTTGTTTATAGGAGAGCTAATGTTTCTTTTAAATTAATTTTACCTTTAGCCACTTTACTGAAGCTGTTTATCAGCAGCAGAAGTTCCCTTGTAGATTTTTAGGGTCATCATTTATACTGTCCTATCACTTGTTAATAGTGATACTATAACTTCTTCCTTCCCAATTAGTATCCTCTTATGTCATTTAGCTGTCTTACTTCTCTAGCTAAAACCTCAAGAACTACATTAAATAGATATGGAGAGCGTGAACAGCCTCGTCTTGTTCCTGATTTTAGTGGAATTGCTTTATATTTCTCTCCACTTAATTTCATGTTACTCATTGGCTTACTGTATTTTGCCTTTATTGTTTTGTGGTATGTGTTTGTATCCTTGATATTTCCAAGACTTCTACAACCCATCAGAATGGCAAAAAAAAAAAAAAAAAAAAAAAAAAAACCCTCAAGTGACATCTCATACTGCCAAGGATGTGAAGCAAAGGGAAACATACCTCCATTGCTGGTGGGAGTGCAAACTTGTGTAGCAACTTTGTAAGCCAATTTGGCAGTTTCTCAGAAAACTGAAAATAGATCTACCTCTAGACCCCACTATACCACTCCTGGGCATTTACCAAAAGAAGCCCCACCATACCACAAAAATACTTGTTCAACTATGCTCATAGAGGCTTTATTCATAAGAGCCAGAAACTGAAACAACCTAAATGTCCATCAACCAAAGAATGGATAAAGAAAATGTCCTACATTTATACAATGGAGTATTACTCAGCCAATAAAAATGACATTATTAAATTTGCAGGCAAATAGATGAAACTAGAAAGGATAATCCTAAGTGAGGTAATCTAGACACAGAAAGACAAAAATGCTATGTATTCACATATTCTGGATCTTAGTCATAAAGTACAGGATAACCACGCTACAAACACAGATCCAAAGAAGCTAAACTTCTCAGGGTTCTAGCAGAAGTCCCAGGATTGAAGGTCTTTGGCTCATCTTGAATGATACACCAGTCTCAGTGACAATCTCTTCATTCTGATTGGCATCTCCCACATCAAGTGGCTAAGGTAGAGTATTGTGTGTTCAGGAAGATCTTACAGGATAATCATATCTCCGATGGGAAGTCCATTATCAGAAGCTTCTAACATAAGGGAAGCCTGAGGCCAACCATCCTGTATAGTTCCTTATTTTAGAATGCTCTAGCTAAGTACAAGATGGGGATTCATCATGCCATCAAGTTTTCAGGAAAGTGTCCCTAGGGACCTGGAAAGGGATAGAAAAGGGAAAAGGAGAAGACAGCACAGGGTGACAGCTATAGTGGAGGCTGATGGTGCTCTGTGGTCTCCTTTGCTAAACTGATTTCTGATTTTTTTGAGTTGTGCCTGACTACTGCTAGAGACTCCACTCTTAGGAATATTGCCCTGGGCTGACAGTTCTCACCTTCTGGGTGTTGGCTCCTAGCCAAGAAAGGACTAACTGTATGGGGGTATGGAAGTCAATTAGAGGATTCTCTTTGCCTCTCCAGGGGGACTTGTATGATCAGCCTGAGGCCAGGCTTGGCAGAAGCTACATCTTTGCCTGGCATCCAGACTTCCTCCATAAAAGATTTACATAAGAAACACCTTTCTGCCTTAAAAGGACCTGGCTGCTGAGGGCTGCAATTTCAGGATACTGTTCTAGATTTCTCTTGATTCTGTGCTGTGCAGTGTTGTCATACATTTTGTCTCATTTCAGAGCCATGGAGCATTGTATGTTTATGGTGGCCATTGGTTAGAGATCACCCAGCAGAACAAAAGGGCACTCCTAGCTCTCTGTACAACTCTGGAAGCCCAAGGAACATTTCTCACCATCGTGCAGAGGAGTCCATGAATGAGGAGACAGTCCACTGGCGTACTGCAGATTGTCAAGGCATCACTACCATTGTTTCCAATGAAAGAGAAATCAAACCAGAGAACTCTGTGGATCAAGATTTCTAAATAGCTTCCCGTTTAACTGTTAGCAGCTGTAAAAATGCTGTAATTAACTGACAACAGGTTTCAGTTTATCAATTTGTTACTACTTATATAACCAGAAGTGCAGAATTCAGTGCTTATAAAAATCCTTGTAATGAAATATTTCTCCTTTATGGAGGCTGTTTGTATAGATGAACATTAATTTAAACTTTTTGACCTCATTTGCATTCTAAAATTATGGTACTGTAATTTTCGTCTCCCCAATGTGTTCACTCTTAATTAATCTTAACCACTCTCGAGCTTTTCTGGTTCCTATTATCACCATTTAAAGTTGTGAAGACTGTTTAATGGATTTAAATCGCATATTCAAATTAGTTTCTTTTTCCAAAGTTATAATGACTTGAAATTTTTATTTGATTTGGGCCCCCAAAGTATTACCTGAAAAGTCATTTGATTGTTTTACAATTTAAATCATCTGTGTGGAATAAAATTAATTAACCTTATTTACATGTGTGTGAAAATTATGACATGCCAACCAATTAACATCTTCAAGTTGTTCAGGTTTGTAGCCTGTCGCTCTGGCTGTTGCTAGCATCCTTACTTCCAATAGCTCGGTTGCAGATATCTGGCTTACATCTTTGTCTGTAGTTTATACTGGAACTGCAGAAATGGCATTGTCTGCTTAGACCATTGTGTAATATTGAAATTTTCCCCTTCAGGGTCCTGAGGAGCAGTGGCCCTCAGTGACTTAACACTGCTATAGTGCAGAGGCCCTTGTTGGGCTCCTGAGGGTGCAAGTTGGGAAAGTATAGGGAATGGGGGGAGCCCTCAGTGAGTGCAGTCTTGAGTGAATGTGCATTGTAGAACAGGACAGTTGGCCAAGCCAAACCTCTCTCCATGTGCTGTAGTAATAAACACACTGAGGTTCTAGGTTCCAAAGGTGTCGGTCTTTTCCTCACTCCCTGGTCATCCCTAGTCAGGATGTAAAATTCCATTGTGGGAGTGAATCCTTCCTTTTAAAGCCCCACCCTTCAGAAGCAGAAGTAAACCCCTGTCTTCATGGATACACTGTTGGAAGCCTTTCTTCAGCCTGCCTTTGTGGGTAGAGATGATGGTCAGTGGAGTATATATAGACGTGGCAACTACAATGCCTGGTGGTAGCTGTGGGTCCAGCTCAGGGCTCCCCATTAATTCGCTATGAGATACCCCAGTTTCCTGTCTCCTGTATCATTGACATAGCTTTCTCACAGGCCCCCTGAGCTCATGCTGCCCTTTTACTACTATAAAGCCACAGTGATGACAAGGGAGCACAGATAGCACTTATCCTAGATTGTTACTTTATTGCTATGACAAAACACTGACCAAAAAGCAGCTTGGGGAGAACAAGGTTTGTTTGAGTTTATAGTTTGTAGTTCCTCACAAAGGAAAGTCAGAGAAGGACTTCAAGGCAGGAACTGATTCAGCAACTATTCAGGAGCACTTCTAACTGGCTTGTTCTGTGTGGCTCTCTCAGTCTGCTTTCTTATACAACCCAGAACCACCAGCATAGGAGTGGCAGTATCCACAGTGTGCTAGGCCCTCCCACATCAAATGTCAATCAAGAAAACACCTCAGAGACTTGCCTATAGGCCAATCTGATGAAGCATTTTTTTTTCAACTAGGGCTCCCTCTTATCAGTTGATTCTAGCTTGTAGTCTGTCAAGTTGACAAAAAGAGAAAAGAAAAACCAAAACCAAAACAAAACAAAACAAAAATCTAACCAGCATACTCTTGTAGTGAAATCTACCCTAACCCTGGCTTCCAACAGGGACCCATATTAGCAGAACTGCTCTCTTGGACCAGCATGGCAGACCTCCCTACCAATGCTATCCAGCCTCAGGACCTTCACAGATCTCTGCACTGACCCTATTTCTCTTGCTCTTAAGCTCCAAGTACTGATCCTGGGGATGGACCATCCTCCCCTCTCTTCTTTACCAAGTTGTCTCACACACCATTCTGGTCTCTTGAGGATTATTTAGCCTTCCTAACTGGACACATGGCCTTGTGCAGCTCATATGAGGTCTGTAGAAGCTGTCATCTATTTCCTGCTTTATGTCTTTGACCCATTTAATTTTCAACTTGCTGTTGTTATATGTCACAAAACTCTTAATCAGAGGCTCATGGGGTGGTAGGCACCAGGTAGCTCTTTGCTTGTTCTTGTAAACTGACCATGTGACTCAGCACCTGGCTCCATCTTAGTGTGTGCTGAATTAGTAGCAAAGAATCTTGACAGGCCCGTTTCCCTAGCTACCTACCCCTTACCACCTCTGAGGTTCAGTTGGCTTCAGAGGTGGGAGCCAGGAAAAATAGCTTGTTTTATAATACAGATTAGTCTGGAGCTCATAATTCTCCTGCCTTGGCCTTTGACCAGTGGATTACAAGTGTGCTCCACTATGCTCCCCCAGCATAACTCTGGTCACAGATAGGAGTAAAGAAACACACGGGTCAAACCTTGGTCCCTGCTTTTCTAGTTTTAGCTCTCTGGAAAGTGTATTGTGTCAAGAATAAACAGGGAATAGATGGCTCACAGCTCTGGGAACTTTTTCTTAAAGGTAAAGCTCCTCTGGAGATAAGAAGTATCCACTTGAAATAAGACGCCTAGATGGGAATCTACTGTATCACAGGTGCTCCTGTAAACAACCTCCATCTCCCTAGCTCACCAATGGACTTCAGCAGATTTGAAGCTGAGGTAAGCAGATGCTGCCTTCTGTTTTTCCAGGAAAAGTCACACACCACTTGCTCTTGGAATAGTGCTAGCCACCATACAGATCCACTCATCCTGCCTCAGTTAATTTAAGTCCTAGGTGGTTCTAGATTCTGTCAGGCTCAAGAAGGCTCAAGGTGCCGTTTTCTTTAACCTTTAATCTTTCTCCTGCCCCAAACTCCATTCTATTAGGTGTTGCCACCCATATACCAATCTTCTCAAGAAATACCTTCACAAACCACTCAAAGTATGGTTTGCTAAACCCAAGCACCTTCAGACATAGTCAGATGATGATCAACCATCCCAGGGAGTATTTCCTTAAAGCAGACAAAGACTTAGGAAACTACATTATCTAGAGACTTTCTACAACTATTCACAGGGTTTTCCTTCCGAGAGTATATTGCAGCCTGGAAATGAGGGTAGGCAATATGTCCCATGGTCTACAAGGTGCCTTCCCAGTCCTAGGCTGACTAGGTGGCCTTATCCCATTTGTGTCTCTTTCTTGTATTTTTTGGTTGGTGAAATGAACATGCCTTTACTACATAATAGGAATGGCATGCTATAGCTGGTAGGCTGTTTTCAGTCTTCTCAGGTCTCAAACCAGTTCCTAGTCCATAATGGTCCAAGAAAGTCTGGCTAGTGCACTCTATAATCCACTGTTGGACTGCATGAGTGGAGGTTGAAGGCTTTTTAGTCACAGCCTTAAGGCATAATGACTTTAGTTCTACTGTGGTATGGACTCCCTATCTTTATTGCTAGGGAACTCAGAGAAGCTCTATTTCCTAGAGCTCCTTCTGCACCACCAGGTTCCATCTTCCCTCTTTACTTCTATAGTTGGATGCAGGGAGACAGAATCACATTGTTCTGCACTGTACCCAGCACATGAGAATCTCCACTGGCTCATTGAGACTGACTGACACTCAGCACTGACCCCTTTGTACCTCCACTGCCATTACCTCTCTGCTGATGCCTCAAGGCCTTGTTTCTTTTGTAGTTTGCTTTTACCATCTGTTACAGAGCAGAAATTATGGTTCCAAATGCTCACTGGCATTTCCATGTTTTCATTAGCCTTGAAAACACACACACTTGACACACAACACAAAAGGAGCCTGATTGCTGAACAGTGAAGATTCTGACTTCACAGGCCAGTGCAATGACCTCGGATCTTTACAAATTCATCTTTGAGTGTTTTAAACATCTGCAGAATGCCCCCTCAGCATCCTTGAAATAGTTATCCATGTTTGTGTGGCTGAATAGTGTTCCCCTTTTCTGTCCACCAAGAACCTACAAATGTGATTTTATTCGAAAATGGGGTCTTTTACTGTGTGGTGGTGTTAGCATAAGGTTACAGAGGGCTTAGAGAATGGATCTACATTCAGTGATGTCACACTGTGTGAAGACAGACACAGAGACTGCAGAAATATTGCTACATGACAAAGAATCCCTAGGAATCTTAAGAAAGTCAAAAAAGGTGGAAGAGATTCTTCCTATGAATGGAACAAACTTGGCCTCCAGACAAAGAACAGGGCGCTGTTTTAAGCCACTGGTCTGTGATAATTTGTCATAGCTGCCTGAGGATGTTAGCACATACATACCAACCTTTTATTGATCTTGCATGAATCTTCTTGAGATGGGGAACCTTGTGCCATTATTGTTGCTTGAGCCCTCCTTCCTTGCTCTGCTGAGAAATTATTTGATTGCATGGGAAGGCCCTAAGGCTTGTAGTAGCTTAAACAATGTAATTTATTTTTCTGGGTGAAGTGAGCTATCAAGAGAGGGTGTTGTAACATGGCCCAGGCTGGCTGCAAACTTGTCATCCTCTTGGTTCAGTCTCCCTAGTGCTAGGATTACACCCAGTGCTAACTTAACTTTATATTATGATAATGAATAAAAAAACAAGATATTCTAAGGGGTTCTCACAGTTCATTGCTCATTATCCCCACAGTAGTGAACATTTCATCTGTGTTAAATCTCATCTTCTTGTCTTCACACTAGTGTGTATCCATGCTAGTGTATATTCACAAGCAGGAGGAACTGGAGAATTCATGGTCTCCTTTCATTTTTAATTAAGAAAGAAAAAAGTCCTCAGCAATTCTTCAAGACCACTTGGCCAGAGCTTAGGCTTATGTTTTTGCTTTTATGGGTACAAATTCATGTAAATAAACTCATGGCTGATAGCTTATCTTGTGGGAAGCAGAATGTTAAAGAGGAAAGGGAAGAGGGATTGTTTGGAAGACAAGTCTGTGTCCTCATAGTTGTCATGCCTACCTGGAAGTTTCCATGCTTTCTCTGGGAGTTCTTTCCAAAGGCCACATTGTCCTATACTTCTTGAAAACCAATCTGTGTTAGGCTCTGCTGTGCTCCTAAAGGACTAGACAGAATCACTTGATTGTACTCAGAGACAAGCAAACTCATGAAGTCTCTCTAAATAAATGTTCTCAAAGAGACAAACCCATATCCTTATCTCTAGAACCTGCCTTGTGTTCTCTCACAAAGCAAAAATAAGTCTGTAGTATGGCTGAGACTTGAGATAGGAGATCATCTATTTAGCCTAACAATTAAAAAGATCCTTGGCCAGAGGCAGAGACAGATAGGGAGACAAAAAGACCAGAGCTGGAATCACCATCTGCTTCCAGAATCTAGGAAGTCTCTAGAATCTAGACTAGACGAGGAACGGGTTCTGGTCCAGAACCTACAAGGGGACACATTCCACAGGCCCTTTGATTTTAGCCCCTGAGAGTCATTTAGAACGTCCAGCCTTTAGAACTATGCAAGATAAATGTATGTTGCTTCAATCCATTAAACTTGTAGTAATCCCTTAACATTGCAGCATCAGTTGAAAACTAACCCAGCCCTGGAATCATGCATTATGTGTCTTATGATCTCAGCAAAGGCCAGAAAAGTCATTTTATTCTTTTCTGCAAGGCTCTCCCTAGAGCTCTCTGTGTGTCCATGACAGAAACATAGGTTGGCCTGGTCTACCTTATGTGCTTGCCACTAATCCATGACAGAGCAGAAAACATCCCAGATCCCCATCGGCATACCCACTCTGAGACTGGGGTATGTGATTTTGCTCACAAGGTGCTGACTCAGGCTCAGGTCTCTGCTGACAGACTGGCTCCTACTCCTTCAGGCTTCATAGTAAGAACTACTGATCAATGTGCCCCAATTTTATCTAGATACTTCCTCCACACAGAAGCATTTTCTCCTGGAGGAGAGGGGAGGGAGGCTCTTGAAATTCAGAAACTGCAAGACTTACAAGCCTCAATGTTTTATAAAGAGGTAAACAATAGCTAGCAAAATGGAGACTCCTTAGTGGAACTGTCAACAAGTTGGGCAGATAGCTATAGGGATACAGCTTTCATAAATGATCATCAAAGATATGATAAGTTACTTTTGTGCTTTATTGCATTTGAGTCACCCCTGTTTCTGCTTAAGTAAATCTTATTAGTTCACCATATTAGACTTGAGTAGAATTCTCTCTCTCTCTCTCTCTCTCTCTCTCTCTCTCTCTCTCTCTCTCTTTCTAGTGCTCTAGCTGGGGTGAACAGACATTTGTGATACCTTTCTAGTCAAAGTCTTGCAACTTTCACAGGACTGAACTGTGATGACAGGGCCCTGGAAGCATGATCTCCAGTGGCTCAATAGTAACAGATGGCACAACCAGGTCCATAGGCTTTAGTTTTCCTGTAAGGAGTAGTGCCAGGCAGTAAGAAGAATTTTGTTGATCTAGGCTAAAACCAAAGCACAAAATAGGAGAGGACTTCTCTACTGTCCTCTACAGAACTTGTCCCACCCCCCAAAGGATCAAGTTTCAGCCTTGTAGCTGTAACATTGAGTCTAAAGACAGTGGTGGTCTTCCAAGGACAACAGGGGATATTGGCTTCCTGTATGAGACTGGCCACACAGCAAGGAAATAGTGTGTTTTGGTTGTTGCAGACTTGACAAGAACTGCTCTTTTGGAGTCTACAATCCCAAATAGTAGGGACTTTTGAGTTTGGAAGAACCTGCTACTCACCATCCTCACTGCCTGAGGAAAGACCCAGTCCTCTAGATAACTGAATCTTCTAGCCTTCTTCTTATGGTGACTGTGCTGGCTGGTTGTATGTCAACTTGATAGAGTTACCTGAAAGGAGGGAATCTCAACTGAGAATATGCCTCCATAAGATCTAGCTGTAGGGAATTTTCTTAATTATTAATTGATGTGGGGAGATCCAGCCCTTTGTGGGTGGTGCTATCCCTGAGTTAGTGGTACTGAGGTCTATAAGAAAGCAGGCTCAGCAAACTTTGTAGAGCAAGTCAGTAGGCAGCACCCTTGCATGGCCTTTGCATCAGGCTCTGCCTTCAGATTCTATCCCTGCTTGAGTTGTATCCTGACTTCTTCTAGTGATGGACTATGAGGTGAAAGTGTAAGCCAAACAAACTCTTTTATCTTTAACTTGGTTTTGGTCATAGTGATTTCAACCTGAACTAAGGATGCAGCACTAGTAACTCTAAGACAAATACTTAGACTTTTCTCTTTGACCTTTGCCATTTCTGCCAAGAACTGATTTCTTCCACTGTTCTGTGTCACCTCTGCTTCCTTGCAGCTCAAAATTATGGTGAGCCTTCAGTCCTTCCTATGTACATCATAACTTCAGGTTCAACAGTCAAGTTTGGGAACCCTACATGGCCCACACTGACAGCAGAGAGGAACTTCTTCCACTACTGTGTGGTACCTCTGCTTCCTTATAGCCCAAAGTGATGTCATGTCCTGAGTTTTTCCTATTTACATCATAACTCTACAGCTTCAGGCCCCACAGTCAAGTGCTGCATCCCTCCATGACCCATGCTGAGAGCAGACAGGAACTTGTCTCAGATCACTTGCCTGAAAGGCCTGTATTCTCCACCAGTCTAGTAGCTATTTGCCAGTAGATCACAAGCATGACTGCTGGTGGATGGAATTATATTCTGGAGAATGAATATTTTTCAGAGTTATAATTCTTGGCACATAGCCAGTGTTAAATGTGTCCACTAATGTTCTAATAGGAATAAGGGCAAAAGAAGAAGTGAATGGTTGATTCCCACACAGGCTAATTGGAGAATTGGAGCGACTGTCTGTGTAGCTATTAGGTAAATTTAAAATAAAATAAAATTTTAAAAAAGAAGCTTGGAAAAAGCAATGCTTGTCATTAAAACACCCACTCTGCCTTACTCAGCCAGTGATATCATCTCTCCTTCTTCCCTCAAAAGTCCAACCAGTATAGTATATCTTTAATATTTAGCTAAAGACTCAGATATGATCATTGTTATAGAGCACTCTAACATGCTGTCAGTGGCCTAGGGAAAGTGAGTGGTCACTGTGATATGCAGCCTCTAACCCCTCAAAACATCAAAGGACTTATTCTCAAACCATTGCAAAAAGTATCAGAAGATGACAACCCTTCACTATTCTCTGAGAATTTTCCTTATTGAAAAGCGTCTTACCAAGTTGACTTACCTCTTTCAGAACAGCAATTTCCCCACAGTTAATCAAACAGAAGGTAAAGGCTCCAGACCCTTACCCCAATGTATAGCATCTCTAGTGGTCAGCATCCCAGTCTAAACCTTCCTTTGCCTAGCCCTGATCTCTTTACTAGAAAGAACATTTTCTAGCAAACACGCTCCCTAACCTTCTTCACCTCTCTGAGTTTGCACCTGAGGAAATTTGAATTGTGACAGAGTTTTCCCAAGATTTATGCTGAGACTTAGCATCATGAAGTCACAACTGTACTCAATTGAGTACAGTGCTATTACAATGTTTCTGGGTAAAGAAGGGTCTATAGATTTTGTTCCTGAGTTGTGCTCATTGTCTGACTCATATGTAGTACCTTTCAGAATACCCTCAGGAAGATGGCTTGGGCAAGGCATTGTGAGAAGGCCTGGCTACATATGTCCCTGGCTGGAGGACAACTTACTTTCTCAGAGAGAAACAAGGTTGTGCAATGATTCTAACACCATTGTTTTCCAAGGGTAATGTGAAAAGGGAGTCAATCTGGTTCCTGTGGAATTCTTGGGCTCTGCTCTTTCCCATAGAACCATGGGAGGCCAAAATGATAGCCTTTCAGATGACTATTCCAAATCCTTGAGATAAACAGTGTGAAAAACCACACATTCTGAGTACCAAAAGCCAGGCTCTTGCAGGCAAGGTACCAGTGAAATGGGTTGCTTTGTTGGGAGAATGTTGGCCTCTCTGCTCAGCACAAATAATTAAACTTATTCCTACAAACCTATGGCTCTCACACTCCAAACCAAAAGAATAGAAGGAAAAGAAGAGAAAATAGTACAGAAGAGGACAAAAGATGAAAAGTAAGTAAAGATAATAAAGATCCAGTAAGAATTCTATTCATTTTGCATAATTTGCAAAATTGCGCTAAGGGCCACCAAGAGTCTTTGTTATTTTTATGTGATATCAATAATAAAAAAAAAAACCACTAGGCACTCCCTTGTGAACTACTCCAACAAGCTCACAACCACTCATCTTTTTTTGCATAGAGAAGCATCTTTCCAGAACTTCATTCCATTATAATAAATACAACCCTCAAACTGCGCCCAGAAGGACTTGTCTTTAATCCATGTTCTGTGCCTTCTCCCAACTACCTGTAGCATCTTTGCCTGTTTTGTGTCTATTAAGGTCATTGCGGGATACTATATTGGGAATGAATGTTAGCTGAGTATGGCTTTTCAGTGTTTTGTTTGTTTATTTGTTTATTTGTTTTAATAAGCTCCCAGCACAAGATAAGCTCAACAGCACATTGTGAAATTTGGACACAGGATCACCAGAATATTGGAATCTTTGTGAGAAGAAGCGCTTATAAATCTGCTATGAGCCTTGCGGGTGCTGCTGCCATTTGTTCTGGGATGTGGTGATTATCTTGAAGACACCATTAGGCTAGGTTCTCTAGAGAAACAGAACCAAGAGGAGAGATACTGAGGTAGACAAGACAGAATCAGAGAAAGAAGATAGAGATAGGAACAGTGGAGATATATTTAGAAATAGAGATAGACAGATGAGAAAAGACATAGAGACAAAGGAGACAGGTACAGAAAAGAGAGTTAGATAGAGAGGGTGATATTCTGTGTTGCTGGAGATTGAGAAATTTAAAATCTATACTGAGCAAGCTGAAGACCCAAGAGACCAAAGGTATAGTTCCAGTTTGAACCCAAATGCCTGAGAAACAGGAGAGCCAAGGAAGAAAGTCCCAGTTTAGACCAAAGTCCAGAGGCTAAGAGAGAATCACTGTGATATTGTTGGACATAAAGATCCAAAACCAGGGGACGCACTCCCCCAGAAACACTAATGAATTGGATTTACTGCAATAACATGAGGTTTATTGATAAAAACCAGTGTACTGGGATTCCTTTGCATGCAGGCAAGAAGAACCACAAACTAAAGCTAAGGGCAGTTTATATAGCATTTTTTATAGAGTTCACAAGGACAGTTAATTACTTCTTAAATAATAACCATAAAAGATTTCAAACAGCCATTCCCAGGGCTGGTTTCAATTCCCAAAGTAACTCAAATTTGCACCTTATCTTTTACAACAAAGAGGGTTAGCTTAAGTAGCTTCTGTTTACCCAAGTGTATTGTGTTAAGGGCCTAGCTTCTTATCTTGGACTCTGTGCTTCTCCCAGGATATGTCCTGGGCAGTTAATTCTTGAGTTTACTGAAACCTGAGATTCTTGAGACCTGAATTTCCTACATTCCTACATTTCCCCCCTTTTCTTGTGGCTGATTCCAATCCTGGAATCTCAAGCTGTCATTCTGATATACAGAGTGATATTGTTGTCTAAGTATCAAACTATATCTTTGTCATTAAATTTTTAACTATATATATTTTTAACCTCTCAGATGGTCTCTAGTATGTACTTCTTAATTTTCTATATCTTTAGATAACACAGAAAAAGTAGTTCTCTCTTTATACATATACACTGATGAGCCTGTTGCCGGCTTTTCTCATCTCAGGAGCGCACATCCACAGAGTTTCTCACAGAATACTTCTCAATTTTGGGTGTATGCACCCCAAGCCCCACCCTCTAAGGCTGATTCTGGGACACGGTTTAGATTTAAAAGTCCCCTGTCTCTGACCCTTGGGCAGTCTCTACCCCTGTGTCTCTAGGGTGGGGACATCTCAGAAGTCAAGGCCTGCTGTTTCAGGCCCAGCACAGGAGGGAAGATCCTTGAAGAACAGCAGGTGATCTTGGGCTTGAGGGGGTTGCTCCGGTGTCTGGCTGCTCTCCAGTTGGCATCAGGTACAGGTGCTGGTCTGAGCTATGTGAAGTCAGGCAGTCAAGTGCAGACCACAGTTCTTGGTGTCTGAGCTAGAAAGCTTACAATCTTGAAAAGTCAATGTGTGTGTGTGTGGGGGGGGGGGGGGTGAGTCAAGAGCTGGGGTTGAGAGAGTGGGGGGTCTCATACAAGAAGGGTGTTTGGGCTCGGAACAGGGCCAGGACAAGGGACACCACCCAGCCAGCGCCAGTTTCTGAGGGCAATTTAGTTAAGGTCTCTTTTTAGGATGCTGTTTATTTTCTCAACCTGTCTTGAGCTCTGGGGACAGTACAAACAATGGAGCTTCCAATTAGTCCCCAATATCTCTGACAATCTCTGACTTACTTTAGAAACAAAAGCAAGACCGTTATCTGATCCAATTACCTTGGACACTCAAAACCTGGGGACAATTTCTTCTAATATCTTCTTGGCTATTACAGTAGCTGTTTCCTGCTTGGTGTGGAAAGCCCCATCCCATCTAGAGATAAGATAGTATCTACAAATATTAGAGGGTATCTATATTTTTCTGGCCTAACTTCTGCAAAATTTGTCTCTCAATATACTCTTGGCTGTTTTCTCCTAGGTATTTTTCTTGTTTACTCTAAGCCTCATAAGCCTTTGCTTGTTGGCATACCTTCCACTGTTCTATTATTTCTCTGGCCCAAAACCTGAGGTCCATTATGTATATTAGATCCCTGGATGCCCTTATCTCTCAAGAGTCAATCTGTGTATTTAGCCTAGTAAGTCTTTTGTTTGCTTTCTGGGGAGTATAGTTCTCTCTTCTTGTGTGTACCATTCCCCCCCCCTTTTTTTCTTTTCTAGGTAATAGTTGGCAGGGTGGCTAGCAATCTGAGTCCTTTCTTCTTCTGTGTGTTTTAAATGAGGCCATCTCTTAATCTAATCCCAGTCTCCAGTGGGTGTCTCTTGTAGGCCTGTAACCGGGATAGGCACCTGTGTTGTCTTCGACCACTGAGTCTCTCTCCTTTTGGTGTCCTGGGCAACAAATACTCACAGTGGTTGGCTTCATTGGGGCATCTAAGAGATCAAAGATTTCTTCTGATGTGAGCAGTCCTCTCTTTTGGTATACAGTCCTGTGGACATGGGCTGTCGCAAAGGCATACCTGCTGTCTATGTAGATGTTAATTTTCTTGCCAGCTCTAAGTTCCAAGGCTGCTTTCTGCACAGATGAGCCTGGGGGTGGGGATTAGAAGTTCAGTCCTGATGACATTTGTGTTGTCCACCACAGTAGCACCAGCTTGTCTCTGACTAGCATGGAGAAAACTGCTTCCATCTGTAAAGCAAGTTGCCTCAGCTCCCATCAGGGGTCAGTAGGAAAGTTTTTTTTTTTTTCCTACCTGTGGGTTCTCCATTTGGGCCAGTTAGTTACAGCCTGTCAGTCAGGAAGTGTATCTGGGCCCCCATCCTGGGGAGTAAGTCTCAACCCAACAAAGGGTAGGGACATTCTGGGATGACCATAAATGAATGGGATACCCAGCCCATCTCTTGGTACACAATTTTTGGGGCAGACCATAAATACATTTTGGTATCAGTGGCTCCTTGAAACCAAGATCTTTTCTTGGAAATGGGGCCATCGGCTTGGAGGAGGACCGAGTGTTGAGTTCCTGTGTCCACCAAGAGTTGGGTAGGTCCAAGCCCCATCTACCTCAATTGCTGTCTTACTCAAAGCTAATATCTTCACCACTTGGGGGTGTTTTTCTCAAGAACTGGGATTTTCTGACCCCAGCTTCCATTTGTTAGGGCACTCTCCAGCTCAGCAGCTGGCTCCTTTGCTTGCAATGTGCACACTAGTCCTTTTCAAGGAGTTTTCTATCTCCCTTTGTTTGGAATCTCCCTTCTCTATTTTCTCTTAACTACTATAGCCAAGCTTCTCTGTAAATTCCTTTCCTGTCACCTTTCTTTTTTTCATCTCTCTTTTATTTTTTTTTCTTTTCCTGTTCTTTTTCTTTCTATGTCTACCTATTATGGTAGACTTCTTCAGCAACCTACAATAAACCCCTTAATGAATTATCTTGAAGTCCCTCTAGCCTCTGAAGCTTTTTCCTGATATCTAATAGCCTTGTCTATAAAGGCAACAGTGTGTACTGACAGAATGTCTCTGTGAGACATTTTAGAAAGGCTGTGGGCAACTCATCTGATCCCTGCTTAATTTCACATGTCTTGTAGCCCCTTGAGACCTGGCAAAGGAATCTGGCATGGGCTTTTTGATGTCCCTTACCTTCTGCCACATGAAAGCCCCAGTCAGATCTGGTCAGAAGCAATCCGCTGTTGACCACGGCCTGGTCAGTTGATGGTGCCCCCATGTCTGAGGGAACATTCTTTTTTTCTGGTATCCTCTCTTGCTCTTTGGTCCTGAAGAGCACTCTTGACAGCCAGAACCTACAAGAGTCTTGGGGAAGAAAGGCTTTTATCGGGGAAGGGTGTTGTTGTTGCTGTTGTTGCTGTTTTTTCAATAGCTGAAAGGAAATGTTGATCCCCAAACCAGAGCAAACAGAGAAGACCAGCATACAGAACACACACACTCACTGATCTCTCATACCTTAGCAAGAAAATTAAAAGTAGACAATATATCTGAACAGGCATTTCCCAGCGATGAAAAACACAGCCTACATTAACAAATAAGTTCAGTGTCACAGGCCAGCAAGGAAAGTGCAAATTAAATCTACCATATGGAGCTCTTTGCAGCCCAGCTTAAAGGAGACCAAACCTAACTGGTGATGTGGGCAGAGAATCCCAGCAGCATGTTGCAGCTCCTGACACAATCCTGCAATCTTAGGCCTGTCCCATGATGGAGTGTAGTCCTCTACTCCAGTCTACCTCGGAAAGACTTGGACCTGCACTAACTGAAGCTGTCTTATTTCTGACAGTCCAAAATTAGGAATAACAAAGTATCCCAATATAGAGACAACATGTAAGGTATCTATACAATGGAAAAGTATTTAGAGATAAAGAATGAGCCATGATACAACACGGATGACACTTAAATGTCAACAGTGAATCAAAGTAGCCAGGAAAAGGTCTATACTATATACTTTTATGTTCTAGGACCCAATTCCATGTGATAGAAAGCTGACAAACAGGCAAACACTAGAGAATGGGGGAACAGCAGTAGTGTTTAGGTGACAGGAGGCTTATTATCTTGACTGGTGGTGAGTTCAGGGATGTGTGTGTAGTGGTCTCGCAAACTACACTAAGACCATAGGAGATTTCTGTATGTCAACTGTACTTCTATAAAGCCCTACACAAACACACATACATGTGCACACACACGCTCACACACATACACACGCACAAAGCAAGAACCAAGTAAGGTCTAAAGATAAGGCACAGTCTCGACCAGTATATCCAGTCACTATAACATACAAAGGCAGGTCAGGAGTGGCAGCTCAGGCTGCCCTCACACATGGGGACTGGAAGCTGACCCTGTAGTTCAATATGCCTTCCAGGCTCCTCCTTAATGACACTTCTCGTAATACAGCTTCAGTTAGTAAAAAGTCATGGAGGATGCACAGAACCTCAGCATGAGGCTCCAAGTCAAAGCACCAAATAGCACTGGAGTCCTCTAATGACAGAGACTCAATAAATGTCCCAGGAGGACACTCCTAAGAGTAAGCCAGGCAGAGTACACCTGAGAGAGCCAGAAGGAAAGGCTGTCTCCTACATGTACCTCTTTCCTCTTCAGAAAGCTGCTATGAAGAGCCCAGAAAATGGGCTGCAGTCACCATGACAGGTATCTGCTGACCCAAGGAGCTAACACAGTAGGTCCTAGAAGAGCCCAACCAGGCCTCTTTGTCTTTCTAGCCTGCTCTCTCCCTGGGCATTGGCTCTGGGATCACATGAGAACTGAGAGTTGGCTACAGAGCAGTCTGTGTACTCAGGATTGCCCATCTAGCCCACTCCACAGTGAAAACCTGAATGGCAGCCTGTGGGGCTTCACTCACTATGTATTTAATTTAACAGTCTGTGCATGCATCAAGCAAAATGACAACACAAGGAAGGGCCATACACATGAACACAAGTAACACGTTACATCCCTTTCCCATCTCAGTGTAGAGTCAGATAACCAGTGTCTCATGCAAATCTGGAATGGACAGGGTGGGTGTCAAACCCAGCTTTGTGCTTCACAGTACATCCCAGAATCTCACAAGACAACACTGTACCCAAACAGGCCCTCACTATCACTGCCTCAGCTCATCTCTGCAGGCTGCTTTCTGGTTACTCATTCTGAACCCAAATCTAGGTCCTGACACTGAATCTACTCTTTTCTCTCTCAACAATTTTCTCTAATCATCACTCCCCACTGATACCACACACTTTATCTCACTTACTACTGCAGAGCTATACCTGCCCAATCTCAACTGCTCCAGGTTCCCTTGCCCCTCTTCTACCCCACTGTCACACAATCAGTCAGCTTCCACTCCAGGGTCTGCACCTGCCTGAGCTGTAACTGCCTGTCACCTAAGTCAGGAGCAAGTCTCCAATGTCTCTCTCCCATTGTAGGTCTGAGCTCCAGCTGCTGAGAGCAGAGATGGCCCTATGCCTCTTTTCTCAAGAATCAGGAGCGTCCTCTGCACTCTCACAGGCTGCCAGCTACAGACACAGAAGCTCAGCCTTTTTTTTTTTTTTTTTTCTCTCTGACTCAAAGCAGCCTCCAACTTTTCACAGCAGGTGACCTGCCTGCAGTCGGTTTCCCACTCTCAGAATACCCAAGCTGGAGTCACGTGACCTGTCTCAGCGCCACTCACTCACCCTTTTTCAAAAATTTTAGTGAACCCTTGCTTGAATTATTGTGCCACCTGAAACGGGAGATAATTTTGAAAAGCCACCGCGCTACCTGGACCACCATATTCCCACATCAGAAGCGGCCAGCAGCTAAAGCCCCTGCCAGCAGCAGTAGGAAGCTGCCCGGGCTGTCCTGTTCTGCTGCCATGGCTCAAAGAAGTTGCCCTTCTCTTAGTGGTCAACCTGAACAGCCAGATGGTTCACGGACGCTGCGCTAGGGGAGCCGCGAGCTGTTGCCCACTGGACAAGGGCGTCCTCCATGCAGTGTTACCTGGAGAACACCCTACACATAGTGCCTGAACTGCAGTGGCTGTTCTTCAAAGGACCTGCCTCTCCGCTCTGCCAGCTGCTCTCTTGTACCCCCTCTATCTCTTCCTCTGCCGGTGACCAAGTTATCTCTTTTTATCTTAGGATTTAACACAGAAGATTCAGTCCAAAATTATATCAGTCAAAGTCCAAGAACACAAAGAACGACAATCAACACACAGTTTGCAATACCACCAGCAGTGATCTCTGTCCTCTTCTGCTCGAGCCTGCGCAGCCGCCTGTGACCAGAGCGCGCGGGCGGTGCGTGACACACTCCGACCTACTTAGATGTCAGTAACCTGTGCAGTAAGTTCTGGGCTTCCAGGTGTCATGAGCTGCAGTAGATTACTGCTGAGTCATTTTTGAGTTTGAGTAGTTTCTACTCATGTATCTAAGCCCTCACCTTCATCCCTATAACTTGACCTTGATTCTTTTGTGGCATCATTGTTTTGGTCTGTTATTAGTTCCCTATCTAGGGTGAATAGATTTTGTGTCAGATCTCCCCAGAAATAGTAGCACACAACAATCTAATAAAGAAGCATCCTCAGATACAGTATGTCCAGTAATGTTTACCTGGGTATCTTCAGCCCCCACATTATGCTCAACCTGACATGTGAGATTATTCATTGTAGAAAGGACACCAAAAACCAAGAACATATGTCAAAGAAACTCCTACACTGAAAGTCCTTTTTTCAGGCTTTGGGATTACCAAATTACCAGGATGATGAAAAGAAAGGCACCTCATGATTCTGCCACTGGAGGACATATATATATATATATATATATATATATATATATATATACATATATATATATATATATATATATATATATATATATGACA
>NW_021620200.1:757995-780136 GCF_004785775.1 Grammomys surdaster | reverse complement strand
ATACATACATACATACATACATATATCAAGCTTCAACTTCCCTCCAGGTCTAGTCCTTTAGACTCCCAATTGCACTGGCTGTGGGCCCTTGGCCAGTTAGTGGTCTTGGCTAGTGTGTGATTTCCCAATTCACTGTCTTGCAAATGACATGTGACAGCTGGAGAAAGAAAGCTGAAAAAAAAAAAGAGGTTTATTTGAATGCTGAGTTCAAGTCGAATGCAGAAAAAATAAAGATGTTTATCTGAGAGAAAGAGAAACCAAAGGATGGAGTTCTGAAGACTGCCTCCTAGATTCCTTTCAGCCTTCCATTTTACCTTCTAGCCATAGCCATTTCTACTACTGCTTGGGGAAAGATGAGAGAGGTCAGAGTGCCAGGGAAGCGTCTCTGGCAGCAGTTGACCTGCTCTCCAGCTTCTGCTCTAGGAAGCAAGATCATTGAGTTTGGGTACCAAGGGGTGACCTTGAAGACAAACTCAGCCTGCTGGTTGTTCCCATTAGCTTAGAGAAAGAAGCGAATTTGTGTTCTTGCAAGTTTCATGTAAGCATTTAGCTAATACTCAATTGAAAATGTCAGTTGTGTTTCTAGAGAGCTGTAATACCGGGAGGCCCATCCCCAACCCCACCTCAACACACACACCTCTGTCCCTTCAGTGGACTTCTGCAGTGGAAACATGTTTTTTAACCTGAAGCGAAAGGTCAAAGTTCAGGCTTTAGTGAACAATTCCAGGCGGAGATTTGAGATCACTCTCTACTGTGAAGTTTATGTAGAATTACATGTAACTAATGGAGCATGTGTGAGCAAGTCTGATTTGCTAATCAACCCAAACTGAAAACTGTTCTTCATGCTAAACTTTTGGTTAATCTGTACAAATCAAGAAAAAAATACTATTTATTATAGTTTTAGTCAGGGATACAATGCAGTTGCATTTTTAGTAGTTGTGTTAATTTCCTAAAATCACAGCAATAAATTTTTACATATTTATGATTTTAAAAACATGCATATGTTCTCTTTTCACTTCGAAGACAAGTAGTCTAAAATTCATTTTATTGGTGTCCATGAAAAAAACATATCTTTCACCTCATTTAATCTGGAGAGAATGAGTGACCAGGGCCCAGAAACACAAATTTAGGTCACCTCAATTTCTATGTTCTAATGTGGATGTAGTTACATGATGTTAACAAAACAGAGAAAAGTCATAAGTCAAGATGCTTTTCAAGTACATTGATGGAACACTAGGTAGGAGGTTACAGCACAGTGGAGAAATCTCAGCTATAGGTTCCCTATGTGATCCGACAGCATTCTTAGCTCTTTGGGGAAGAATAGCATTTTGTTAATACATTCCAAAGATTTTTATATGTTTATCAGAATGTCAGGCTTTGCTTTATCTGTTAGACACAGGATGTTAGGTTTGACAGAAGTGGGCAACAATGCCTCTTTAGGGGACTAAATATAACCCAAAACAATTTGCAATTAGTCTCTAGGCTTGCTACATTCTATCCTCTGTATAACACTGCAGTTCTAATCAATTCATTTCAGACCCAATTTTCCAGGAATTATCATTTAGAGTGGGTAATAGTAGTGTTGTGCTTCCTGTCTGTCACCAAGGTACAAAGAAGAGTAGGTTTCTCTACCCTCTCCAGCTTTTTGAACTGCATACCTTTATAGTTCCTTCCTCCACAGCAATGTTTTAGTTGTACTATTACCATGGCTTCTATAGTCTAATTTGTTTCTGCTGCCCTCTTACAAGGACAAATGTGAACTCTAGTACTCAAGTGATTCTTCTGCCTTAGCCTTTAGTTCACTAATTTATTTTTAAGAAAGCCTTCTCTTGATTTAATCCAATGTTATCAAATAGATCAATAATCAAACTAGTACAGGTGTAACCATTATTGGTTTTGCTTTGTGGGAAAGGTCACTTTTCCCTTATCTGTTTGATTTTTAAATAGGTGGCTCTTCTCTTTTGCCATCCTGGATAGAAGGAGAAAGTTAGAAAGTGATACTCTTTCAGTGGGAAGGCCCAGTCTGTCCTGTTTAAAATCAGATCCTGGTGTGATGTGGCATTCATTTTGCAGTAAGAGAGATTAGCTTCACCTGTGTAATCAGCACTCCATCACTAGAGGTGTTCAGCATGTTCTTAAGCAAATTTGTGAAGAAGCCCTCCTAAAACATCTCACTGCCTGCTTATGCAGTAAGGGACAATGAGGGTAGGAAAAAAGGCAGTGTTGATTGACACCCAGCAGGATCCAAGCCAGAATTCCAGTGTCTCTAACCCCAATTCAGTTCTGGAAGAGTTCCTAGCTTCTCAGTTACTAGAGTTCTCCTTGTAAATCCTGGGATACTTAATCCCCATCACCATGGGTGACCATGTGTCAACATCAACCACGTCCTGGTGGGGCTAAGATGTTACCTGTGGCTTAAAGACCAAGACCTATCTATGTGGGTGTGGCCACTAAGCACTTTCTCTGGCAAGGGCACCATTTTATACACCTCCTAAAAGTTAAAACTGTTCTTGTGATGCCCTTGATGACTAATCTGCAGGTGAGCAGAGTGAGACCTGGAGGGGACGGTCAATGAATGGCTAAGCAGGTGATGAGACACTAGGGCCCTCCCAGTCTGTGGAGTATGAGAGTAGAATCTGGCATTGCTGTGCTGCAAATGGCCATAGATATGAAAATACACAGTTCACAAGGCATCTGCTTTCTCTTCTTACTTCTTAATCTGGTCCACATCATCTGTGCTTATGATATCTTAGCCCAGTCTTGCAGGCATGACTGCAAGAGAGAGACATTCTGTGATTTTACAGGGAAATTGACTACCTGGGGAAGATGAGGTAGACATGCAACTTCTGTAGAGAGCTAGGATAGGTAGGGCAGTGGTAGCAGCAACGTCTCCTGAGATGCAGTTGGATGTTATGAAGCTCTGAATGCTTCTGCTGATGGAAATGTAGTTGTTGGATTTAAATAAGCCAAGGCTCAGCAATTGTAAGATCTAATCCAGGAAGAGTGATTGTGAGTCAACTTTAGCTGTAGGTCATTGATGATCCAGAATTGTGGAGACTTTAGCTGTCACCACCTCCAGCATAGCTGGTTGTATTCTAGTGTCTACATGGAGACCTTAACTGAACTCTGGCTGTGTCCTTAAGAGAGAGCACTCAAGTGTGGGGATTGATGGGCAGCCTGGATAATGAGATTCTAGTAGACATCTGTCTATCATTGGATCAGTCAAAACAGAAGATTTGACATACACATCATAGGTCAAGGAATCAGTTACTGAGTTCACTGTTAAAAGTGTAGTATATAAGGGTGCATCCTTGCTCTAAATAAATTGACTCCTTTCAGGTAGACTAACAAACTAGTTTAAATTACACCTGCTTGTGACAATCTACAACCTTTGTGTTTCATTTCTCTTAGAAACTGATGAGAAAAGATGCTTGTCTATGGTCTATGGTGCACTGGTGTGCTGCCTGCCTGCACTGTGAGTCAAATGGCAGTCATCAAGTGGTGGAAATCTGTCTGGAATTGGCTGGGGTAGGGATGCCATTCTTCTGATAGAACAGGCCCTTTCCCCATGCCTGAACCAAGGAGTACCTGAAAGACACAATATCTTGAGAGGATGCCCAGTTTGCAGATGGGATTACTCCCGAAGAGGAGAAAGACACTAAACACAGCCCTTCTGCTCAATGCAAATCAATGATCTTACCAATGCATACTTTGACACTGATATATAGCATATTACAATTCAGTGAATATTTTTGCCAAGTTTCTCATGTGTTCCTGACTAGCTATGGGACAAATAAAGAAAAAATTAACAATCCCTGTATATAGACAAGGATGCTGAGACTTACAGGCATTTTGCCCAGCAGAAATGGAACCAAAGCCAAGATACCCTGACTTCTAGCTTTGCCCAGGAGTGAGCTAGCTCTATAGGGACAACTGAGGTCACTGAGGTGCAGCTATGCCTTTAAATAACAGTCTCAGGGAAGACTCAGAAGGCAGACTTTGAGAAAGATTGCATTCCATTTGGGGCCCATTGTGGTTTGAATAAATTGTCTGCCACAGTTGGTGGCAGTGTTTAGGGAAGTTTAGGAGGTATGTGTGACCTCCTGAAGAAAGTATGTCACTGGGATGGGCTTTGAGTGTATGTAATCTCATACCACATCCACTTGCCTCGCTGTGCTTCACACTTGTATTTGAGCATGTGAGCTCTTACCTGCCTTCTCCTCCCACCATGCCTGCTTCTTGCTACCATGCGTCCTCACTGTGATGGACTCCTAGCCCTCCAAACCAGAAGCACAAATAAATTCCTCCTTCCATAGGTTCCCTTGGCTGTGGTGAAAACACAGAAACAGAAAAGTAACTACTAAGGACTTACTTACAAAGTGCTGGCTTGGATGTGGTGGTTAAATAAATAAATTAATGAAAAAACCTTAGCAATCTCAGCTTGCATGCCAGAAATGCAGTGGAATTATAGCTCCCTAGCTTTTGCTTACAAGAAGCCACTCATCAGCCTATGGCTGTCATAAAACCATACAGGCACTGTGGTGGTTTGAATGAGAATGGTTCTCTCATGAGCTCATATATTTGAATATTTGATCCCCAGAAGCTGGAACTGTTTGAGAAGATTTAGAAGGTGAGCCCTGATTGGATGCAGAAGGTGTGTCACTGGGCCAAGACGTTAGCATATCAAATATCCATGAGATTCCCAGTTAGCTGTCTCTACCTCATGTTTGTATAATAGATCTAAACTCTCAGCTACTGCTTCAGCAGCATGCCTGCATGCCCGTTGCCATGTTCCTCATCATGATGGTCAGAGAATCTAACCATTTGAAACTGTGAGCCCAAAATTAGACTCTTTATAACTTACTATGGTTATGGTGTTCTGGCATAGCAATAGGAGAGTAACTATGAAAGACACAATTAACTTTGGATATTGAATAGATAAATAGTTTATTTTGAACATAAATATGCTCACAATGTTGCACAGGATATACTTATTAAAATGGGAACTCAGCAGTTAAAAGAATGTACTGCTCTTGCAGAGGACCTTAGTTTGGTTCATAGCACTCAGGCCAAATGACTCACAGTTTTCTGTAACTTCAGATCCAGTGATCTGATGCCTCTGACCTCTGTGAGTACCTGCAGTCACTTGTACATACTATCACCACCACTCCCCACACATAGATAGACACAAACACAATTTTAAAAATATACTAAGGTTTATAAAATTAATTGTGCATAAGAAATTTGCACTTAAATAATTGTCTTGTGTATTATTTGCCCGTCCAAATGAACAGCTGATTTCTTCCATTACCCAGATATGCTACCACTACCTAGTACCTCACTAGGTACTAGGATCCTCCTCTCCAGAGCCAGGCAGATTATCTAGTTATCCATCTACACCCTGAGTCCTGTGCGTCTACGTGGTTGGTATGAGCCTCCCAGGTTGTTTGGATTGAGAAAAGGATGCTTTTAAGTCAAGGTGATTAAGAGGTGAGACTCCTGGTAAGGATCAAGCACTTTATCTTGGACCACATAGCTTGGCAAACCTACATCCACATCTAAAATATAGCCATGGTCCTTCTGGCTTCTGCTTCTGGAGCAGTAGACTCACTAGTCAAGGAGTGTTAGGTAGGGATGGGATAGAGACACAAAATTCTCCATATTTCCTGTCTTAAAACTATATGGCTTTTGAGACTGGAGTGCTCAACAGTTAAGAGCACTAAGCTGTTCTTACAGAGGATCTGAATTCTGTACCCCACACCCACATCCACACTGTGGAGCTCACAATCTCATGGAAATACAGCTCCAAGGGATCTGATTCCCTCTTTCTGCCAAGTGTACAAGTATACCTGTACACACACACACATAAACACACACACACACACACACACAAACACATCATGCACACACGCATGAGCGCACACATACACAAATTAAAAATAAACAACAAAAACATATCTGAAATACCCCTCTCAGATTCTGACATGCATACCCAAAACTCAGCACATTAGTTCATAACACCCCTGCTTACCCAAGGTACTCATTCAGACCGGAGCGCTGGGCAGGCCACTGGATGAGGTTGGCTTCCTGTCACAGGAAATCCTCATTCCATTTGCAGATTTAATTTAGATTAACATGGAAAAAAAACCAACATGGACTACTTTTCTATAGACTGAAGGAATATTACTTAGGGAAGATAGGCTCTTTGTTTTTCCTCAATCCCACCGTGTGTGTGTGTGTGTGTGTGTGTGTGTGTGTGTGTGTGTGTGTGTGTACCTTTCTACATACATTTTTTGGATTGTTCTCTGGAGACCATGAAGTCCTAGAATTAGGAGTTTTCTCTGGGTATCATGGTCAAGGAGTGAGCTAAGGCTTTACAGCTGCCAGAGCTAAGATTGAACTGCCTGCCCTCAAACTATTGACCTTTCTCTGGCATCCTTGGCCTTAACAGCAGGTAGATATTTGCTTCCCAGAAGCCATAGTATCATCCCTGGTCTGCCTGGCCTTAGGCACACATGGCTGGTGTGTAGGTGCTGCCCCTGTGAAGAATACTATCATGGAACTGTCTTCAGGGTATGACAAGAGCGTAGCCATCTTGAATCAGAACAGCTGTGATCATGAGAGCAAAAGATTCCCCTTTAACATTCTCTCACAGAAGGAAAGTGGGAGATGATGACCTCACCTGAGAGCCCAGATGCCTATTGCCCACTTCCCTCAACTGGGCAGCATGTAATCCTGTCTAAGCTGCATGCAGTCCCTGGGTACACAAGAATGGGAAGGCATATAGGGGCAGAACCCAAACCACACCATTTTTGCAAGTTATTATCTATGCTGGGATACAGATTATGGTGGTATAGACGCCTGGGAATCATCTCTTCTCCAATAAGTAACCCCAGAAAACCTAACAGTTCACAGAGCTAGAGTGCACTGATATGTTTCTTTGGTCTGTCAGTGTGCTATCTGGGGTAAATGGGCATTTTCTTGTGCCTGACTAGGCAAATTCACTCATCAGATGCCTCTAGTCCTAAGAGGCCGAGGCTTCTAGACAAAAGATAGATAGGAATATGAGTCTCCCTTCCATCCTTAGTGGGACTGCCAGTGGCTAAAGTTTGAGGTTTCAGCATTATAAAGTCATCTCTATTCTGTCATCCCCACAAAGGGGATAGCTATATGTATGGGACTAGCCATACTTCTGGAAGCCTCTTCCATCATTTCTATTCTGGTCAGATTAACTGAAATGCAGCTGGCTTTTCACTCCTGTCTTGCAATCTTTCTCTGCCTAGATTCAATTTAGATTAACAAGAACAAAGGCAGGGCCTGTTTGCCCTCTATTCAATCAGAAGTGTCTGGGGTTCAGCTGTCATTTGAGCTGCCCCAGGCTTCTTGGCCTTCTAGCCCAGCAGGGAGTATCTTTCAGAACAGAAGGCCAGCTGATGGTGGTGTACCTAGAGGTGTCCTAGTCGCCTGACTTGTATATCTGCCCCCATTATTATCCCTTGTAGTTGGTTTCCTGCTCTGGGCTAGAAGCTGCTAATAAGAAGTGGGTTCTGGCTTTTACCTAGGCACCCTAAATCCAGCTCACTTGGTCCATTTGCAGATCTACACTTCCCAATGCTCCTATGCAAATTACCAGGTAAAGTCCTGCTTGGTAAGGAAATCTCAGCCCTCCAACCCTGCTCCCCCCCAACACACAGGTTCTGTGCTTGTTAGTGCTCTTCTCAACTTGACACAAAGTAATGTCATCTGTAATGAGGAAACTTCAACTGAGAAAATGCCTCCATAAGACTGACCTGTAGGCAAATTGGTGAGGCTATTTCTTGATTAATAATTGATGTGAGAGAGTACATGCCAGTGACACTATCCCTGAGCAGGTGGTCCTAGCTTAAAAGCAGGTCAAGTAAGCCATGGTAACCAAGCCTTGAAACAGCATTTCTACATGGTCTCTGCTTTAGTTCCTGTCTCCAGATTCCTGCTTGAGTTCCTGTCCTGACTTCCTTAGATGTTGGATTTTAACCTGCAAGATGTAATAAATCCTTTCTTCCTCACGTTATTTTTGATCAGGGTATTTAACCACAGCAACAGAAACCAGATTAGGGTATGCTCTCAATAGTCTCCAATGCTTCTCCCTGCCCCAAAATCTAGCCTATTGCTCTCCTCATCCTAGACCTCCACCTTTGTTGTTCTCTTGGTTCTGACTCCTTGTGAACCATGATGACTACTATAGGAAGACACTGTAGAACTGGACCACTTGTATGTTCTGAGGTATGACCTGTATGCTAGCTGTGTGACAGGTTTCAGGCGTGATCTGTGTAATACTTCTAGTTCCCTATTTAACATATTCATGGTACCCTCTAGGCTTTCTTTTCTCATTCTTAGAGAATCTGAGGATATGCTCTGGGGTTCCTTGGCTGTTCTTTCCTGCTCTTTGAAACACCAACATCTTGGCCCAATTACCTCTGAATGTTTCCCTTCCTCAACACATAAAACTTCACCTGGAATGTTCTAGCCCCAAGAACATGAAATTAAAGCTTGGGTGATGCATGAGATGAGTGTTATTCACCAGCCATGTTGTGCATACCCATAGCTTATCAGAGGACAAATCTGGTCCGCATATTCTGAAGTTAGAAGATACTGTGGACCAAAATCCAGCTTTCATAGACACATTGCCTTATAAGTACAATCCCCACAGATTTTCCCTCTGCTTTTACTCTGGACTGGGAATTGGTAACACCTGCTTAGTGTAACAGAGATTTCCCCAGGGCTCTGGTGGATCATATTGCATTGAGTCAAGACTTCAGGGTTGTAGGATGTGAGACTCACAATAGATTAATGATCATGGCTGTTCGGAAGGGAATGAAATTATTAATAATCTCTTTTTGATAGAGGTAGGTTTTGCTTCCCTCTCCCAGCCTGTCCCTGGCTGTGGAAGCTGGCAGAGGCTCCATTAATCACCTTGCTCTGCTATCCGTGCCTGCTCAACAGTCACAGCTGTGAATATACTGCTCAGAAAACATATGAAGGATTGTTACAACACAGACACTCTATTTCTGTTGTCAGGTGACTAGATGGTTTCATAATTTTAACAAAAGAAGTGGGCTTCATACTCAAAGGAGTAATTAATGAAGAAACCCATAGTTTTAAGGTGGCAGCCAAAGTGCTCTCATGATGGTGAGTGGCTGACTTCTCAATGAGCCTGGACTGGGCTCTTTCAGCCCCATCTCTCTAGAGACAAACACTAGGCACTCAGCCTTTAATCCTGGCTGGTCTCTGACCTACATGCACATCACCTCCAGTCTAGGTCATGTAAAAGAATGTCTTTACTCGTTAAGAAGAAAGAAACATAGACAAATAGAATTTTTAAAGGATATTTTATATTAAGACAAATTTAGATTTACTTTCTTTTGTGTGTACTTGAGTATTCTGCCTGCATATATGTACACTATGTGTGTGCCTAGTGCCTGAAGAGGTCAGAAGAAGGCATCACATCCTTGGAATTAGAGTTTTGGATTATTGTGATCCATCATGTGGAGGTACTGGGTCCTCTAGAAGAGCAGAACATTCTCATAATTATAGAGCTATATTTGTGTCTGTGTATGGGACTGTGCCCATGAGTACAGTGCACATGGAGGCTGGAAAGAGGGTGCTGGGTCACCTGTAGCTGGAGTTCCAGGCAAATAAATGTGGGATGCTAGAACAAAACTAGGGTCCTCTGTTAAAGCAAGACCCTTTCTTCCAGCAGAGTCACCTCTCCAGCCATGACACATATTTTGACCACACTCGACTTGTTCTTATCAGATATCTGTGTTAGAAACTTTGGCTTAAGGATAGTGAGGAAATCTAGGAAGGAAGAAGGAGGAAGCCCCTTCAGGCATTGCTGTATCTGGGGATTCAAAGGAAATCCTTAGGACCCTCATCTTTTTTCTTCAGTCTTTTGCTCCAGCAGCTTTAGTGTTAGTTGTGTTATCTGTTTGCACTTCTGCTGGTACCCAGCATGCTCTTCTGTATAGCAGCAATTCTTCTCATGAGTGGGCACAGGGGGCCTTTTCCAGGCCTCTGCTCTGTTTCGATTTTCTCCTTAACCCTGGTCACCTCTATCTATAGGGTTCTCCCTTCCTCAGTGAGAGGAGCAGCCTTTGATGCATTCATTGATTTATATCCTGAGTGTGCCTCAAATATTTGTTCAGTAAAAAAAACCGGCCCTAGAAAGTAAGTTTGTTTGTTGTCTTTCTTCTTCTACTATGGGTGAAGTTCAGAGAGAATAAACTCCCTGAGGTCAATGAGACTACTGTGGGGAGAGCTGAGGCTTGAATCCATGTCATTTGACTTGGGCCCATCTAGATATGAATCCTTACTAGGGACAGTATCTGAAGACTGCTCCTTTATTTCTGACAACCAGATAACAAGTAAAGAAGGGAGGGATGCCCAGACTTCCAACGTTCAACCGGGTTGAATGGGGTTGATTTCATTTGGACATCTCCACATTTTGAACCAACAGTCTGAATATTCACTGATGGATGAATGTGACACATATTGCCTCATGAGTTGAGTAGGAGACAGAGAGAGAGAGGGAGAGGGAGAGGGAGAGGGAGAGGGAGAGGGAGAGGGAGAGGGGGGAGAGAGAGGTTGAGAGGGAGAGAGAGAGAAAGAGAGAGAGAGAGAGAGAGAGAGAGAGAGAGAGAGAGAGAGAGAGAGAGAGAGAGAGAGAGAGAGAATGCTCTGGGGGAGGGACTATGGTTCTCCTACCTCCCTTTCACAGCTCTAGTAGAGTGCCAGCGTTTAGGAAGCTGAAGACACCTACCAGAGGAACATCAGAAATCATCAGCACAGACACATTACTGACTTCTTACAAATTCAATGCTGTGAGCCCTCCCTTAAACCTAGATTCATCATCTATCTACAGTAAAATACTGCAGTGGGTAACCTTTCTCCAGCTTAATGGAGGCCAGAATGGTACAGGTGGGTAGCACTGAGACTGTTAACCTCCAAATTCCTGCTGCTATACCTAGCATATTTCTTAGGAGAAGGGTGTTAAAGGAAATAAGGCTGTTTAGGTCTGCTCCTCATTGCCTGTAGCTCTGACCGTTAAGCTGTTTTTTATTCTTCCTCTGTAGAGCAGTTAAGAAATAAGTGATGTATGGGGGAATTCACACATCATGCACAACAAAGTAAAGCCTCTCTAGTGGCCATCAAGCCCTTCTCAATGGACCATCAGATTTTCCATGATTCAAGGAGTAAAGGAATATGCTTGGAGAGGGATCAGATACTCAAGCCCTCTGCTGATCACTGCAACTCAGGATGTGACGTTTGATTGCAAAGGTGACAGGATATAGACTCAAAGTTCATTAACCTCCATCTCTGCTAAAATGTAGCCACAGAACACGCAATATCATTATGTATCCATTAGATGCACATAAAAGTGACTGCTATGAAGCCCATTAGTTAATTATAAAGTAATCGCAAATACTCCAAAAGGAACATCTGTTTGATTTATTCTAATTACTTAAACACCCTTCCATTCTCCTTACTGGAATGGAGGCCATAGGAGAATAGCAGGGGCAGCCTGATTTCAGTTGAGATGGGTCATGCAAACACCTAGCCTCTGTGCAGCCTACACAGGGCTCACAGATTGGAACTTCCTTCATGTATGTCACTCCTGGCTGTTGGTCTAGTGCCCACGGTGGCATGGGGGCCATGTGTAGAAGAAAAAAAGCACAAGGAGACAGCTGACGATATCCCTGTCCCTGCTCATGCTATACCAACCCCAGACATGCCTTCCTATACAACTATGTGGGCATTTTCAAACACTATTGTGACAAGCTTCTGAGAGCTAGATGTCCAGCTAAAACAACAAACAACAGATATTTTCTCTCATGGTTCTGGCAGGACAGTGTTACCTACACATGAAAATGTTAAGTGGCTACACTCTATTGGATTTTTTTCCCAGTTTCTGGGATTTACACACATTCCTTTTCTTATGATTTCCCAACTCTAGCCTCTGCCTCTATCCTCACCTACTCTCCTACCTCTTTCAATTTGCACTACACCACATTCCAGCAAGGACACTCGATTGGAGTGAGAGCCCACACTCCTCTGTTACAATATCATCTCCAGAATAATCATATTTGCAAATAAACTATAGATGTTACCATAAAACAGGCATTACTGAATACATTTTGAGGCACAACTGGAAAAGGAAATGCTCTTGTAAATATTTACTGATGCTCAGAACAATGCTTAGCTATTTTTGCTATACATTTGTACCTTCTCCTGGACACTATCTCCATCTGGGAAAGCCTGAAGATAGTCTTTGCTGGCCCCACTTTCCCAGTGCCATGATGTTATAGATCAGCCAAAGCACGGGTCTGTTTAGTGTTCCGTTTTATCCATGGAACACTGAATCAGTTGAACTTTTCAACACTATCCTAGGTTGGGGCGATCCAACTCATTAAGTCCCTGGGATAGCCCTTTGTCTGCTTCCTCATCATTTCTGGAGGAAACTGTACAACTTTGAAGTCATAATAATGCCATTCCAGATTTCTGTTCTCAGTTGGACCAGCAGCCAGGGCTCTGTAGACATCTGGCCAGTGTCTGAAGGACTCTGGCGAGCTCAAACAGGGTGAACATGGCTCTGGTAGGCCTTGTCCTTCACCTCAATTCTTTCTCCATTGCTAAAAACCATTATATTACATTCCTAAAGCTAGACACCAAAGTTTATTACCTTATTTGTCCACTTCCTCCTCCTGAGGCTGACTGCGAAGGTCCAGCTATCAAAGTATTGAAGTCCAGCAATCAAAAGCCTCCTTTGGCTCACCTAATTGACATGCCCAATTAAAATTAAAGATCTCATTTTAGCATATGGTTTCCCATTTTACATTTATAAACTGCCATTTGCCTGTGGACCACATTTGTCTCCTCTCTATCCAGAGTCAGTTCTTTGTCCACCAGTCCCACATCCAGGGCAAATACTCCTGCCCCCTCTCCCTTGTTCCCTTCCTCTTCTCCCTAGTCTTCAATTTCTTCTGTGTCTCTTAGTCCCTGCCCTGTATACCTCTGGGGCAAATAAATCTTTTATTTGTGCTGAAAACTGTCTTGGGGGCCCTGGGCTGATATCAATTTCTTACAGTGATGGTCATAGTCTGAACAATGATTGGATGGGGGTGCCAAAAGGGTAGTGTGAACTCAAAGGCCAGATTTCCAGTATTTTCTTTTCTAGATAGTGTGACTTCAGTTAAAATTTCTTCTCCTCCTCCTCCTCCCCCTCCCCCTTCTCCTCCTTCTTTCTCATTACTTGTCTTTCCAGTGATGCTGCAGAACAGAGTGAGAGTGTTTCTGTTCTTGAGGAATTAGGTGCAAAATGCCCTGCATCTTCTCAATGACTCTCATTACTGAATCAGAGCTGTCTTAGGCTGCCTATTAGGCCTGCAGGTGCCTATTTCCTTCTCTCTGTACCATTTTCCCCATGCCTATTTGGTGCCTATTACTCTAGTGAGACAATATTCAAGCAGACCCTCTTTTTCTGCCTGTTGTCCGATGCCCTTCTCCTACTCTGGTCTTCCATGTGGCTTCTCTTTTCTTAGCCCAATGACTTGGATTCTACACCTACAGGAAAAATGGCAGACTCCACACAATAGGGACTGCACACAATAGTTCTCTTCTCCCTAAAAGGACATTATAGCTTGTACTTGTATTTTCTAATTACTTTGCTTCCAACTCTCTGATTTATGATTGGCTCTTACATCATTCATAAAGCCTTTGTTGACCCCAACAAAACTTCACTAGGAAAATTCCTGTTGCCCCGGGGGACAATGACCCAGGTACAAAATAGATTTATGCAAAGCTCTTCTCCATCATTGAATGAGCTCAAAAGCCCTTTCCTTTCCATTCCTGTTGCCGCCCGTGGCCAGTCAACCGGGTTCACCTGAAAAAGAGGCTGAGAATGGAAGAAAGGACAGGAGGGCGGGAAGAAATGAAGCCAGGACAAAGGATCGAGGCTCAATGCTTTAAAGTTCAGCTTTCAATTTAAAGGGGAAAGCCCACCTCCCACCCCCAAAGTTCCTTCTTGCTTCAGCCCGCTGGGGGTAAGGGGAATCCATCCTTAATGGCAGGCAGGAGATGTCTCCAGGCAAGCTCAGCAGGCAGTCTATTCTTCTCAGCTTGTGTACCAGGCTACAGAGGCACCAAGGCAGGCAATGCCTCCAGAGTCCTATTGTTTGGTCTATTGTGGTAAACAAGGTCTCTCAGGCCTGCTCAAGGTCGGGGGAAGGGCACACATTCCCCAAATGAAAGTTCTACAAAGGAAGAAGCAGGTTGATGAGTAAAATAGAGAAGCTGGTGGGGCCAGCAGTCCCCAGGGCACACAAGTATAGAGTGAAGTGCATTCCAGGTATTGGGTTCCTTTCTAGGAAAAAAGTGGCTGTGAAAGGATAAAAATTCATAGAGAACCCCTCCCCCCCCCATCTAAATTAAGGTTGACAGATTCACAGGCCTAGGTTCTAGGAACTAGCTGGCCACCCAAAGGAAGAATTAGCCAAGGGGCAAGTCAGCCAGGTCGTTCTGACAAAGAATGGCAGAACTAGTAATACAGGTTGGCCGAGCCACCCTGGGAAGTGACTAAATGCGAGGTAATGACTAGGTTAAGGTCACATTCCTGAAAAGAATGTATACAGGATGTTACTCACTCTCCAACCTGTTCTGTGACTAGTGGAATAATAGAAACTTTCTGTATACAGGATGTTACTCACTCCCCACCCTGATTTGTGACTAGCTGAATAATAGGTTGAAACTTTCCAGCTATTGTTGTAATATGAGTTACTGTCCCCCCCCCCTTTTTTGGCTTCCACTTTCACCCCCCTGGTTTGCGGTTTAGGTCTTTGAGTGGACATAATCTCTCGTGGGTTGAATGGGAGCCAAGCCTTGCTCTTTCCAGTTATTCTTAGAGTAGTGTAGTCTCTGTGTTGGTAAGATAAGAGTTATAGATTTCTGTATGAAAGGTAAATATCGAGGTGGAATGTAGTTCAGTATTAGAGTACATGCCCAGCATGTGCAAGGCCATGGATTTGATCTGTATCACCAAAAGAAAGAATAAATTCTCAGAACAAGAATCCTGCCAGAAAATTCTGGAAATGGAGCAACCAGTTACTGATAAGATTTTCAGGTGATTCTTAAAGCATAGTAAAGTTTCAGACATGCCAATCTAAGACTATTATATAAAGATTAAACTTCTTGTATAAAGGTAGATTCAGATTTCAGTTCTGAGGTATGACTTCTCATTGTCCTTCCTTGCTGACTTGAATCCCTTCTGTCATCAATACGATATATCCCACCCTATGAAAACTTCACAGTGAGCCTCTTAGCTTGGCTCTTCTAGGGTTCAGGAGTCTCCTCCTCAAGGAGGGACAGAAAGAATGTCAGATTATCATGCTATAAGCAGAGATGTTTCCTTATTCTCTACTGTGATGTCCCCCATTAATAACAACAGCAGAGATTGTTCACTTTGGTAACCATGAGGATATCCCTTGTATACATCCAAAAACAGAGAGCCAGGATAGAATGTGCCTGTCTGTCTGTAAAGATGGGGAACTTGATCAAGATGCTATTCTTGTAGATAGATATCAGAGCTGTGAAGGAACCTTTCCTAGTCAGACCTCAGGTGATTGAGATCAGGGCCTCTAATGGTGGATTTGGACTGGAGGGTTCCCTGAGGACCTTGATGGTTGTTCCCTAGCTTAGTTGTTCCAAGTGGCATAGGTGTCCATGTGGCTTTAGGGTTCTAAAGCAAACATTCCAATAGGATTCCTGTCCATTGTCTCTGTTAGTCCAGTATCTCTGTAGATTATCTGTGAGAAGGGTGTGGGATTGTTGGTTGAGAAGGTAGAAAAAAGTGAGATAGCAGCCAAGAATAAAAGACAAGGACAACACATGTAGCAAGATTTACATACAGCTTCAAAAGATGAAGTGTGAAGTTCCTCCATCACTGTGCTGGTTAGCTTTTCTTGTCAACATAACACAAGCTAGAAATATCTGGGGAGAGGAATCTCAGTTGCTCACCTGGCAGGGTGAGCAGGTTGACAACCTGAGAATTGAAGATGTGTTATTCCTCTGCAAAGAACTTTCTCAGGACAAGTCTGCCCAGGGAGAACTTGGGAGCCAGGTGCTAGCATTTGCTGTCTACTGTAACTGAGAAGAGCTGTGCTTCTCAGGACGCACACCATCAGAGTTTTATGTACTGTTGCTTCAGGTGGAAGTGTGAAGTAATTATTTTCTTATGACTGTTTGTAGATATAATTGTGCCTTGCTACTCGGGAATTTATGTTGAGAAAATAATTACGATTGGATTAACGGCATTGACAATCTTTTAATTCCACTATCAACACTGTTTCTATTTAAGCCTAGCTTCTTTCTTGCCAATCTGATGTGTTTGTTACAATAAGCATTTCAACTCAATTATTGTCTCAGTAACAATCAAATTATCTTTAATATGATGTAATTACTTTTTTTATTAGACTAAACTGAGTATCCTGAGCTGTGATGTCTAGCGTAGCTTTGAGAAGTGATTAAAACAAGCCCACAGGCCTTCGTAAGATAGGAGCATGTTTTTCAAAAGTCATTTAAATCACAGATTGTGCACCAGGAGCATGAAAACACCTCACTGGTGCCAAGTTCACTCTGCAGAAAACCCACCCTCAGGTTATTGCCTGTGGCTTTGTTCTACCAACCCCCAGTCTTTATAGATACACAGGACTGATTACTCAGTCCAGAATGATGAAGGGCCTCTGTTGCGGGCTGGATCATGGGACTTGCAATAAGCTATTCAAGGACATTGAACTGTTTATTGTTGGTCAGATTGTGTGTCCCCCTAACATGTTCACATGTTGAAAGTCTAATTATCAGGACACCTCAATCTGTTATTCTGTTTGGAGGTTAGATACTGTAGAGGGGAAATCCTAATCTAGAGATTGGTGTCATGAGGTTCTGGGGATAGGATTTCCTGTAACTAGTGTTTTTACATGAAGGGTCATTTGTGTAAAGCACTGAGGCACTGAGGGAAGATTACACAAAGATTCCCTAAAGAAGATGACCCACCCTCTCTAAGAGAAGGTGGGTTTCCTACAGTTGGAAACCAGTGTGGACCTAGTTTGCCCAACAGAATTGTTACCTTTCCATTCTGTCTCTGAGGTGATTCCCACAGTAATCAAGAATGTGGCTCTGGAATCATAGCTGACTGTTTGAATCTGAATTCCAGGCTACTTTACCAGTAGAAGGCATCTACTGATGAGAATTCTGTTTTCTAAAATATGGGCCTGGCAATAATATTTGCCTTACAATATTTTGTGGCACAGAAGTAAACAGAAGACTATCAGACATTCTCAACACTGTTAAATTGTATACTACCTCAGGCACAGTGCTCAGTTCCTCAAAGACCCACTTAATCTTCACTTGAAGGAGAGGCTTTAAGTTTTCTGTGAAGAAACTGAGGCAGAGAGAGTCCTGGCCCAATGACTGTGACTCTATGCTTATAACAGAAAGGTCTCTAGTCTACTCATTTTAGTTACTATTCTATTGCTGTGAAAAAACACCATGACCAAAGCAACTTATATAAGAAAATGTTTAATTGTGCTTTTAGATTGAGAGGGTTAAAATCTATTGTGGTAAAGTGAAGGCACACAGTAGGAATAGCAAGAACTCAAATCTTGATGTGAAAGCAAGAGACCAAGAAGGACCACACTGGGAACAGCATGAGTCTTTTGAAACCTCAAAGCCCTCCTCAGTGACACACCTTGTCCAACAAGGCCACACCTCCTAAGCCATCTACCAATTGGAAACGAAGTATTACAATATATGAGCCTATGGGAGCCATTCTCACTAAAACTACCACAGTGGTAGTGTTCAAGGGGGACACTGAAGCAAATTGTCTTTTGGGGTAAGAAGTATATTAGAGGAGCTATTAAAGCCATGATCACACAGACAGACAGACAGACAGACAGACAGACAGACAGCAGTATGGCAGGGACTCAGGGGCCAGCTCATGACTATGATAGAAATTTAGGTCTCTAAGAAGAAGAATGGTTTCATGTAGACAGTCTAATTCTACAACTCCAGAGGGAAGCATGAGAAGGGTCTTGTATTGCCAGAAAAGAATGTGAAATGTTGAGTCTGTATGGATGTATGGAGGAGGCACATTGAGTTGTAGTCTACCTGCTAGATATAGAGGTAGGAGAAATACTTTTACTGTTAGCCCCCTGGTATCCTAAAGTCTAAATACCTAAAATGTTAGCATAAATTAAGATAGGCATCCGTAATCCTGGGCCACCTGAGAAATCTCAGTTCTCTCACAAAGTTCTTTCTCTTCTTTTCTGTCTTTCAATGGTAGGTTGAAAATGGGCACACACAGCTCTGAGTAACACATGACTGCTAGGTCCACTCTTTAGCTATGCATTCCGTAATGCCTTCACGGAAATCTCTGGGCCTGTTCCCATTTGGAGCAAGACACACAGGAGACCTCCTTTTAAAATGTGCTGATAGGGTCTAGAGAGATGCCTCCATGGTTAAGAGTACTTGCTGCTTTCACAAAAGACCACAGTTTGGCTCTGAGTACCCATACTAAGCTCCTCACAACTGCTTGCAACTTCAGCTCCATGAAATCCAATGTCCACTTTTGGATTCCTTTGGCACTGCAAATACCTCTCTCTGTCTCTGTCTCTGTCTCTGTCTCTCTGTCTCTCTGTCACGTACACAAATAAAATAAAATAAAGTAAATATTAAAAATAAATGTGTCCATTATGGGCTAGAGAGATGGCTCCATGGTTAAGAGCCCTTGCTGCTCCAACAGAGAACCTTGGTTCAGCATCTAGCACCCCTGTACTGGCTGACAGCTATCTGTAATTCTAGTTCTAGGAGATACAATACCCTCTTCTGACCTTCTTGGAAACTATATGTACATGGTGCATTTACACACAAGTGGACAAATCAGAGCTAGGTCACTTGCTGGGAAAAACACAGTTGATGCTGAAAAAAAAATCATGCAAGAAGGAAAACAGGAGTGTCTTTTCAAAAGGTGGTGACACAGAAGAAATTGGCATCTCCTTTTGGGGGTCTCTGGTCTCACCAATACAAGAATTTAAGAGTCAACTAAAACATAAGAACAAGAATAGTTTTATTATAGTTTTAAACACAAACCCAGTGGTTGGCAAGTTATAAATCTCATCAGCTGTTAAGAAGAGAATGGAAGAAAGAAAGAAAATTAAGCCATGCCATTAAGGTTGGATACATGGCAGTCAAGCTGGTATGTGGCAGGGAGCGAGATTTCAGAGAAAGAACAAAGAAATACCAAATGTTGGGGAATTCTAAGGTGTTAAGAAAAGCATAGTTGAGAAATAAGTAGAAAGATGAAAAGCAGACTTACTATGTTTCAGCAAGCTGCTGAGCTAAGGACAGGAATCCTGAGGAAAAAAGTACAGAATTTCATTAGAAAACTAATTTCATGTATCTTTTTAGCATGGCTTAAGATAAGCCCACCTTCCTTTAGATAGTAACCTTGCCCATGTGATTGATCTCAGCCAACTGAAAGTTTAGGTCTCCATCCAGGTTAGAAATTCTATTCTCTTGATCAACATTTCTCTACTCTAACAGAAAAGGCAGGACTCCTTGAGGCTAGGCCTAGCAGTATGTGTCTGTAATCCCGGAGTCTTGGCAGCCGAAGCAGGAGGATACCAAGGTTACATGAACAACTTAACTAGACCCTGAACAAAAAACTTAAATAGACCCTGTCTCAAAAGAGGGTGGTGAGTGCAAATGTAGCTCAGAGGTAGAGGAATTGCTTAGAATTCATCAGTTAGGGCCTGGAGCCCATGGGAAGGGTTTGCTTAGCATGTGCTAATTCCCCAGTGCTTTAAAATATATATTATATGTAGACAGAACTGTGATACAGTGAATAACATTAAAGGTGGAAAGAAGCAGTATCAGAAAATGAAACTTGATGTGTATGAATATGTTAGATCTCTCTCTCTCTCTCTCTCTCTCTCTCTCTCTCTCTCTCTCTCTCTCCCCCTCCCTCTCCCTCTCCCTCCCCCTCCCCCACTCTCTGTGCATATGTGTGTGTGTATGTGTGTGTATGTGTGTGTGTCTGTTAGAAAAACTTTTTATATCAAAACATCTTAAATGCCATATTTTGCCAATCTCCAAAATGTTTAAGGACCACCTAACTACCTAAGGTATATTTAAATAGACAAATGTTGCTTGTTTCTAGCTGGTTTTTTGTTTTGTTTACTTAACTTTGAAAACTTATACAGGTGCCAAAATAAAGCTTATTTCTGCAATCAACTAAATTAGTACCTAACATGACTACAAATTTGATTCCAGTGACTGAATATTAACTTTTATTTCTTAATTATCCTCAACAGGTACAATAGAAGCTTTTATATACATATGCTTACTGTCTGTGCATGTGGATTCATGTATAAGTAAAGGAGGATCAGGGAGTGAAGGGAGATCATGTTGCTTAGCAATCAAGAGAGACTTTCCATAGAGAAACCTACCTAGCCTCCAAGTTAAGGAAAGTCATCAGCCAGAAAATAACTGATGTTTTCAGGAAAATGTATCAATAATTACCATAACACTCACATTTGTAAAGTATTTAGCACTTTTGAGAAGTGCTAGGCAAACTGTAAGGTACTGATCCCTACAACAACTCTGCCAGGCAGATGCCAGTATAACATGGCTTATGTCATTGTATAATCCTAGTTTTACAGAAGCAACCCATGACCTAGGGTACCACATCCAAGCAGTGACAGCGACAGATCTTGTGATGACACCAGACCTGCTCCCACCTGAGCTCTGATCCTGGTTCCACTCAGGAGCTATGGGAAAGGAGTGCAGCCCCAGTGCAGGTTGCTTAGGAATTTGTTGTCTCACCCATCTGGGTCCTCAGGATTGTGTGTGCAGGGACACTACCTGAGTGTTTGTTATTAACAATTCCCACCATGGTTTTGAGTAGCTCTGGGTCTGGGAATCTGCATTTCACTGTTGGTTAAGCTGGTTCTTTGACACTCTAGAGAGGAACACCATGGAGTTTCTATTGTATTCAGTATATAACCAAATTTATTCCAAAGACTGAACAGAACCTGTCTGGCTGCTGGGGATAGAATAAACTCAAGAGCCACAAAAGGAAGCAGAGGTCCTAACTGGAAGATTGTTTCAGTCATATAATTGAGAGTCTCATTAATGGAAGTGGGCAGGGTGGCAGAAATGTCCATGTTGATATTACATCAGTGAAGAAGAACAAGACTAAAGGCAAGGCTGGCTCCAGAATTTACCATGGCTATTGGGTGAAGATGCTAACACAGGGAAGGAAGGGATATACCAAGATTAGGGTTTTGGGTGATGGGGTAAAATAAACTGTGTGGATGTGTGTGCAATGAGAATAAGATGAAGCCATCTTGATATCGGTGGAAACATAAGGGGATGGAGAATCGCTGAAAAGAAATAACAAATAGCTCAAAGGGAGGATCAGGGTAGAAGGTGTCCCAGGATAAGATGATGCAAAGTGATTGGCAGAGATTTAAGCCTATTACTATACAATCAAAGGAGCATGGACCAGGGACATCTTGGGTAGAGTACCGGCTCATTCTACCTGTAGCTGTCAAGGGTCAGTTTCCACAGTTGAAAAGCTAAGCTAGCATTTGTGTTTATACCTCTGTTGGAAATATTCATGTGGAAGGGCTGGGAAAATAGTTTATTTGTTATGGTATAGTACTTACCCTACAAGCATGGTGACTCAAGCTGAATCCTCAAAACCCACATTCAAAACAAAAAGGACATGGTACAATACCTGATTGTGCTTGTAATTTCATTGCTGGGTAGGTAGAGGCTGGCTGACTGGTGGGGCTTTCTAGCTAGATAGACAAGTTCCAGGTCAATGAGAGGCCCTGTCTTAAGGTGGATGTGCCCAAGGAATAGCATCTAAGGTTGAACACACACACACACACACACACACACACACACACATACACACACACACACACACAGGGAAAGCTCTCAAGAGTCTGTATTGCCATGAGTAGACCTTTTCTGTGCTGCTGCTGCTGCTGGTGGTGGTTTGTGTGTGTGTGTGTGTGTGTGTGTGTGTGTGTGTGTGTGTGTGTGT
>NW_021620200.1:753146-757985 GCF_004785775.1 Grammomys surdaster | reverse complement strand
TGTGTGTGTGTGTGTGTGTGTGTGTGTGTGTGTGTGTGTGTGTGTGTGTGTTCCATACTGTAAATCCCAAAATTTACCTCTGAGTACAAAACCTCGGGCTCTTAGGGCAGAACAAGGGTCTTTGTCTCCATGGAAGCAATGAAGACAGTGGGAAGTATATGACTCTGATTCTGCTATACTATTTTCAGAGTCTAGCTGTGTCTTTGGATGAGTCTGGATCTTTGTTTATGGAATGAGAAAATCCATCCCTGTTCTATGCACTTGTGAAGTGGTTTAGAGTTGTTGTAGCTCACAGTAGGTGCTCAGTGAATGTAGACAGTCTTCCCATATATGCCTCCCAGCAGTTGGTTGTTGGGATTTCTTCTTTTGCACTCCTTTACAGAAGGTCATGTATACGGAAAGAGAGAAGAAAGGGGAAGAGAATACCCTAAGGAGTCAAACATACGAAACAATTCTCAGTCACATCAGGATCTCATTCTCTATCCTAATTGTGGTTCTCTCAGGAAGTGTGAGCAAATAAGTTCAGCTAAGGCCCTTCCCTTAGTGAGCAGAACGTTTAGTCATGTCATTTCCCATATCCTGAAGTCATATTCCTGACTAGTAGTGATTCAAGAAGATTCCCACCCAGTTCTCTGCAGAAACAGGTGTATAGCACTCTTCTCACTGCAGCCTCTTTCTCCTCCTCTGACCTTCTCTCCTTTTCTAGGACCACAGTCCTACCAGGGAAGATCACTCTTGAAAGAAAAAATGTGGGTAAGTTTCCACCTATATAAACAGATTCCATATTACTGTATAATTTGTTCAGATTATAGTATATATTTTTGTATTGTATTTTTGTACATGTTTTTTGTTAAGTCCTTCCTCTACTCAGGAAATGAATAAGATGGATGAGGGTGAGGCTAGCCAAGGCTGACATATATTCTTGTCACTACCTAGAACATCACCACTAAATGATAGAATAAATATGAAGTACAGAACACACATGTTGTCATTTCATCCAAAGCATTTCATGAGATCTTTATCTTAAGGGCTATGAGAGAGAGAGAGAGAGAGAGAGAGAGAGAGAGAGAGAGAGAGAGAGAGAGAGAGAGAGAGAGAGAGAGGTAATTGGAGCTTTAAGTCACAGAGAGTTTGCCCCCTGCCCAGGAGAAGGAGGCTTGCTTCCAATGACTGATCTTTCCCTAGTCTTGGGTCCAGCACACCTTTTGTGACACAAGGACAGCAATTTTTATTGCTTGTTTTTCTGGACATATGGAGATTGATTGTGAGCCCTCACTCATGCTGTGCAAGTGTTCTATCTAGCTCTAATCTAGTCAGATCTAGGACAAAATTTTCTTCTTAAAGATTAATTTTTATTTTGTGTGTATAAGCATTTGCCTGTGTGTATGTATGTGCACTGTGTGTATATAGTTCCCAAAGAGGGCATGAAATTGCATTTAAGTTACAGATGGGTGTGAGCTTCCATGTGGGTGCTGGAACCTGGGTTCTCTGCAAGACCAAGCAGTATTCTTAGCTGCGGGAACATCTCTAGCCCCTTAGAAAAACTTCTAAGATGCTGTGTTTTCAGTCTGTCCTGAAAATTAAGGCAGTTTTGGAGTCTAGCAGAAGAACAGTGGTTGTTTGGATAAAAGGGAGGTGGGTGTCTTGCCATATATGCTAGCTTTAGAAAATAACTCTGTAGAGATGACCCCACTAGGCATTTCCATTTTCTTATCTAATAACCAAGGGCACTGGGCCTGGGTATAGAACTTAAAAAACAGATGCAGGTAAAAACTTCACAGCAGAGCTGTTTGCTTCACAGGCCTTGCTCTCTGCCCCCTTGGATATTTCCAGTCTTTGGTTCATAGAGTGTCAGTTATTTAGGTAGGCAATCCTGTGGCCTTAACTGAAAAATGGCCTTTCCTAGTTCCCATGACGAGTTGCTAAGAGATGAGACAGAAAGTCCCTCCCCTAGTTCCTTCTCAAGCAAATCAGATTAATTTCCAATTCGACATTTTTGTCTATAAGTTTCAACTAAAAATAGTGACCCAGTTACACGCAGTGGTGGGAAACTCAACCGCAGCTATGTCGAGAGCTGTTATCTTGGCTTCACTCTGTGGGTATCATTAGCATACACATCATTCCCTAGCTGCCTCTGCTATGTCAGGATGATTGAAAACAAAAGGAGATAGTGCTGAGGCCTGACAGGCCTTCTCTAAGTGTTCAAGCCCAATTCCTCCAGCCCGGCCCTTAATTGCAAGATTATCAGGAGCTGGAAGATGAGAGCAATAGGAGGAGATGGTTACTGCCTGAGCCATATGAATTTAAGGCTTCTCTGGTGTGGGCTCTGGGTGAGATGGGCATACAGAGACTGGAGGAGCATCACAGTGATAAAGTTTGGAAGGTGCAGATTTCCTATAGACAGTGCATCCAGCCTTCTTCTTCTTCTTCTTCTTCTTCTTCTTCTTCTTCTTCTTCTTCTTCTTCTTCTTCTTCTTCTTTGTTTTTTTTGGTTTTTGTTTGTTTGTTTGTTTTTGTTTTGTTTTGTTTTTGTTTTTTGTTTTTTGTTTTTTTGAGACAGGGTTTCTCTGTGTAGCCCTGGCTGTCCTGGAACTCACTCTGTAGACAAGGCTGGCCTCAAACTCAGAAATCCGCCTGCCTCTGCCTCCCAAGTGCTGGGATTAAAGGCATGCGCCACTACCGCCCGGCTCCATCCTGCTTCTTAAAAGTTGGTAAGACACAAAATGAGCCCTTTCAAGGGGCTTAAAGATTCACAATGTAATGTTCGGAAGGGCTTTGGAGAAATATTTATGTTAGCAGTGTGCAGGGCCAGAAACACAGCCCCCTGCTAGTGCTTGTAGCATCCTGAGTTGTCAGGACCTTAATCCAGAATTCTTTTATTAATCTAGTTGGGCTGGCCAATCATTTGGCCAATGGACTAAAAGTCAGGATTACCTTAAGCCAAGCTAAAGAGTTAGGTAGAATAATTATACCTTTAATGAGATAATGTTTTTTTTTTTAATTTCCAGAATTCTGTTTACTCATGCAGTCCTTATAAGTAGCTCTGAGTTTCAGCTAAGAAAAAGTCTTATCTTTCTCTCTCTCTGTCTCTCTCTGTCTCTCTCTGTCTCTCTGTCTCTCTGTCTCTGTCTCTCTATCTCTATCTCTGTCTCTCTGTCTCTGTCTCTGTCTCTCTCTCTCTCTCTCTGTCTGTCTCTGTCTCTCTCTCTCTGTCTCTCTCTCTCTGTCTCTCTCTCTGTCTCTCTCTCTCTCTCTCTCTCTTTTCTTCTCTACTATCTTTCTTTCAAATGTTGGCCAGCACGTTTTTCTGGCATTTTGAGCTTTCTCACTCTTTCTCTAAAGGCCTATCTCACCTCCCTCTGCATGCTTAATATCTGTGATATGGCTAACCTCCAGGCCAGCTTAATTTATTCCATGATGTTTCTCCCCTTCTCTTCTCCATTCTCCTTCTCTGAGTAGCAACTGAGATTTACAGTTTGGCTTCCCCAGGGTTTGTTTTTTAAAGTCTAATAAAATTGTCTTTCTTGAATAAACTTTGCTTTTGCTTGACTTTCAAACTTCTCCTGACTTTTACATCTGCAGAGGGAATGAATCCATTCCTGTACTCCTATGCAGTATCAATTCTAGAAACATGTGAGTTTACAGCTGGGAAAAGAGAGAGGCCATCATTGGCCCTAAGCACAGCTCATAACCATTTTTAACATTCATACCGGACATAGCTCTATCTGAAATAAGAGTAACCTCTGTGTCAGCAATCTAACAGCAAATTTTGCCAGTTGTGTTGGCACTCTCGAACCTGAGTTTGTCATCTCATACCACTTGGCCATCATAACAGCCAGATGAGTTCTTGACATTCAAGGGGTGGGGCTTCTGCCAGACTTATAGGTGAAGGGCTCTATTCCTTTTCCACATCCCCTCAAATTTCCGTCTTTACAGCCTGTCTCAGCTAGATTACAATGATTGTGATCTAAATAATGGCTCGATCCACTGGTGAACATGTAACTGCCTGGCATTATTGGGTGGTATAGGAAAGTAGGAGACAGGGACTGGTTAGAGGAAGTTGATGACTAGTGCACCTTTGAAGGTATGTCTTATGCCTTGAGCCCACCCCATCCTCCTCTCTCTCCTTCCTGTTTTCTCTGGGGTAAGCAGCCTTCCTCAAGCATACCCTTGTATCATACTTCTGCCCTGATACAGACCTAAAAGCGGTACAGTCAGTTGACCAGAAACTTTTGAAACTATGATACCACACACATTTTTTGTCTTCTAAGTTCCTTCTCTCATATATTTATTTACTGCAGTGGAAAAGTTTGACTAATACATCAACTGTGTTAGCCTACCTTCTCTGAACTCTTTCCAGCTGTGTCTTACCTTGCAAGTCTTTCTAGAGGCGAGGGCTCTATGGGACTGAGGAAAAGGAGTTAGACAGCCTTTGTTTCACATCCATTTTTAGGATTTAACACAGGGTCAGATGTCTAAACCACAAACTTAAACTGCTTTTTCTTTTCTATCTTATAAAAGAGACTTCTGCCCGCTTTCTTTTCCACATCTACTAGGGTGTACCCTCCAGAAAGCATGCTGCACCTTAATTAAAGCTTGGTCCTATGTGGGAAAAATGTAGGCAAGAAAGAGATCCCTTTTAGAGATGAGGGTTCCCTTTCTCATTTCCCTGGGGAGGGCGAGTCATTTGTTTTGCCAGCATTGTTCTTATTTAGCTAATATTTGTCAATATGGAAAAGTGCATTTTCCATAGATACTTGTATTCCTGGGGTTTGGTTATCTGAGGAGTAGAAGAGAGAGAGAGAGAGAGAGAGAGAGAGAGAGAGAGAGAGAGAGAGA